>NW_013670253.1:46167-61906 GCF_000517525.1 Limulus polyphemus
ACGAAATTCACAAACAAACAAATTTCATGCTTTAGAAATAAAGTATAATATAATTAGTTGTTTAATATATACTGTTAATTTTTACCTATCGTTATTTGATTCATTTTATTAATTATATACTTAATTAAAATCAGATCCAAAGCTTGCAAAGTATTGGAAGGTAACGATTCTAAA
Organism: Limulus polyphemus; assembly: GCF_000517525.1. Classification (NCBI taxonomy): domain Eukaryota; kingdom Metazoa; phylum Arthropoda; class Merostomata; order Xiphosura; family Limulidae; genus Limulus; species Limulus polyphemus. The sequence goes on from NW_013670253.1 coordinate 46,342, forward strand.
GTTTGTGATAGAATTCAAGTTAGGCTGTAGGTGTTTTATTTTTCTACACATCCCTCTTAATTTTACATTATGGATTCTAAGACAAAAACGTTTAAAAATAACATTTCAAGTCTTATTTAGTTTCAAATTGTCTCGCACAAAAATATTTCGACCCAGGTATGGTATAATTCTGTTTTTGTTCAACCAACAACTTTTCCAATGTTTCTTTAATGTCTTCTTGATATTTTTATGTTGCTTTTCTCATCCAGAAACTTAGAACACAATGAAATAAACGACATAGAAGATGGCGCTTTTCAAGGAGCTTCAAAGTTGGTGGATCTGTGAGTATTTTCTGTATATATATGCCATGGTTGGCGCAATAAAGTTCTTTGTCATGGTGAAACGTTTTTATTACGACGTAGCCTTCACTCTATTCAACATTTTTAGTGTACCAGCAGGATTTTCTATACGGTTTTAAATTATTAAGTTGTTATACATATCCAACGTATCAGTAAAAGTTAAGATCAGTTCAAAAATATTCAGTTGTTAAACATATTCAAAGTAAAGTTGAGACTCAGTTTCAAATATACGATTGTTAAACATGTCTAATATGCCAGTAGAAGTATAGATCCAGCTTAAAAAAAAATAATTATTAAAAATACCTATTGTACCAGGAAAAAAATATTGTTTAAAAACGCCATCGCTAATCCCTACCTTACTAATCACCAGCTGGGACGAAGGGCTTTAACAATGATAACGCCACAGTGTTGCTTAATAATGTTATGCACGTGAAAAGTCGTGGATCTTTTGAGTTGCATACCCTTCCCATTATCTTTCGTATCTCAGCAAAGACTTCCAGGGCACTCATTAGCGAAACAATAGAATTTTTACCAGTCCATTAACCAATGCTCCCACTTGTTGCCGTCTTTTGACATACCTTATATATATATATGAAAATATTAAAATACACAAGTTATTTTATTTCACCCTTTCTATATAAATATATATATCCATATGTGTGTGTGTGTATCTTTTATGAATTATGCGTCTGATTATAAGTGGGCAAGACATTTATAATAAAAGAACTTGGGATTTTAGATAAATTTCTTCATTTTCGGTTTTAGTGGAATGTGACTTCGTTCTTCAGGCTTTACTTCCCTCTTTTTTTCTCTCTTCATCGTATGCAGATATCCAAATACTTTTGTAAAATGTTAATACATTTCCTTCTCACTCAGACGGCTCAAAGCCGATTTTAGTTTTAATCTTTTTTTTTTCTTCGTCTGAAATGAATTCATGCCTGTTTGCGTTCTTGTGCTAAAGAAACCCTGGAATGCAAGGTTAGAAAATAGGTTTGTAGCCAGAATTAGACCAGACCCTTGTGAAGAGGTAATTTCAGATTTGGACAGCCACTTGTTGTAAGCTGTCAGAAGCAGTAAAACCTGTAATATTGATGGCTGGATAAAGTGATTAGTAAACACTACATTGTAAGTTTCTAGGATTATAATAGAGACGTCAACAAATACGAAGAGACGGCTTGGAAAAAACAATTAGAATATTTTCATATTTATCCAACTGTCATTTTCAAACTTCTGTAATTTGTTGTAATTTTCATACGGAAAAACTAAGCAAAAGATGAGATCAGTGTACTTGTCACTTCTGTTCTATAAAATATATATTAACGTCTTTTTCCATCACTCTTTCCTGGGTGGAGTGTACAATGCCTCCAGAGGGCGTGGTATTATTTTCAATCCGAAAAAAACTTGCACTCCCGCTGATTTTGCTATGTTTTAAAACAGTTTCTCGTTTAGGGCGGAATAGTGAACAACCCTACTTATCGGTAGCCTTTTCTTGCAGGCTTTTGTTAAACATTAAAAAAAACATCTGGTTTTCTTGTCTTGAACGCTTTGCCCTATTTTGTGTTAAAATATGACACTTCTATTGGTAGCTTATTTTAGCAGTAAGCCTTTCATATAAAGGAACAGCCTTATAAGATGTTACTTATTTTAATCAGGTTTATTCTCTTCTTTTTTTCTATAACTTTTATCTCTTGATTAAAATACACAACCAACAACTACACTTCTAACTACTGAAGCCAAAGTATATTGACAATTATTCACCAAATACAGAAGTTTTTTGGTCATATATTCACACAACTATTCATCAAATTCAGGAACTCTTTGGTCACATATTGACACAACTATTCACCAAATTCAGAAGTTTTTGGTCATATATTGACACAACTATTCACCAAATACAGGAACTCTATGGTCATATATTGACACAAATATTCACCAAATACATGAACTCTTTGTTAATATATTGACACAACTATTCACCAAACACAAGAGCTCTCTGTTAATATATTGACACAACTATTCACTAAATACAGGAGCTCTCTTTTAACATATTGACACAACAATTCAACAAACACAGGAGCTCTCTGTTAATATATTGACACAACTATTCACCAAATACATGAACTCTCTGTAAATATATTGACACAACTATTCACCAAATACAGGAGCTCTCTGTTAATATATTGACACAACTATTCACCAAACACAAGAGCTCTCTGTTAATATATTGACATAACTATCCACCAAATACAGGAACTCTTTGATCACATATTGACACAACTATTCACCAAATATAGAAGCTTTTTGGTCACATATTTACACAACTATTCAACAAATACAGGAGCTCTTTGGTCACATATTTACACAGATATTCACCAAATACTGGAGCTCTTTTGTTAGATATTTACGTAACTATTTACTAAATAAAGAAAATCATTCGTGGGACATTGATATCATTAAATTCATTTTGGGTCACGAAATATATATTATTTGGAGAATCAGGTGAGTAGTTTATCTAAGTGTCAATTAAACTTCTCTAAAGACATTTAGCCAAACCAGCCAAAGATCGATAAGCAAAATGATATGAATTCATAGAAAAACATTTCTTCCGACCTGCTTTTACTGGGTTTGTGACCAAGAGTACTATAGTTTTGTTTTCGAAATCTTAAGCTACATTTTTTAATTCTAATTTTTACTGTTTCTTTTTTCCATGCAGTTCCTTGAACCATAACAAGCTACGAGCACTCGGACCGAAGAATTTTGTGGGGCTGTTCAGTATTAAAACACTGTAGGTGTTTGTCTTTTATAAGTTCAAACTATTGTTCAACAATATTCACAACTGTTGGGGCTGCCCAGTATTAAAACACTGTAGGTGTTTGTCTTTTATAAGCTCAAACTATTGTTCAACAATATTCACAACTTTTGGGACTGCCCAATATTAAAACACTGTAGGGGTATGTCTTTTATAAGTACAAACTATTGTTGAACAATATCCGCAACTGTTGGGGCTGCCCAGTATATTGTAGGTGTATGTCTTTTATAAGTTCAAACTATTGTTCAGCAATATTCACAACTGTTGAGGCTCCCCAGTATTAAAACACTGTAGGTGTATGTCTTCTATAAGTTCAAACTTTTGTCAACAATATTCGCAACTGTTTAGCTGTTTATAGTCTAAAGGTTGATTGTTTCAATTAGTTGTTTTGTTTTTAATGTACTATTGGGCATGAAGCATCCTTAAGCAGTTACTTTTTCAATAATCTAAGTAATATATGACTGATATCCAACGACTAGTCTTGAATATATATGTATTTATATGAATATAATAGTACTGTCTGTTATATGTCCATGTAACTACTTTGCAGGGTGTGGATGGATCTTCACCAAATTTGGTATGGAGGTTCATTGGGTGCATGGGGATATACGTACAAATTTTCAGTTTTACGTTTTGTCGTTTTTTTGGCCGTTTTTGCGTTTTTTACAATTACATACAAGGAAAGCAGTTTTTCATGTCCTAAGATAACCTTTAATTAATCATGAATTTACATAACTGACTTTCAGGAGACGGGCGCTCCAGCTAATAAGTTTATATAATACATCCTCATAGGTGAAAGGCATGTGTACTGAGTTCTATATGACTATAAAATAAGTCGACAAAGAGGAATCATCCAATAAGAAAGTTAAAACCTAACACTAGAACACTTTCAATTCATTTATTTACATAATATAGTTACAAATTTAAAGTAATTGAAAGGAAAAGCAAAGGGTACATGTCAGTCAGACAATTAATTAAAATTAGTCGAACAGAAACTATACTACAGATACATTCACCATATAAAATACTCATGAAACTACATGTTAGTTGGTCAGTTTACAAAACTAGGCGAACGGGGTAGTTTCATGAGTATTTTATATGGTGAATGTATCTGCAGTATAGTTTTGGGTAAGTCATATTACCACCTTATAATATCCTGGACAGTTAATGTAACTCTGTAGTGCCTTACACGATCGAGTCATATTACCAGTTATAATATCCTGGACAGTTAATGTAACTCTGTAGTGCCTTACACGATCGAGTCATATTACCAGTTATAATATCTTGGACAGTTAATGTAACTCTATAGTGTCTTACATGGCCAAGTCATATTACCAGCTTATAATATCCTGGACAGTTAACGTAACTCTGTAGTGTCTTACATGGCCAAGTCATATTACCAGCTTATAATATCCTGGACAGTTAACGTAACTTTGTAGTGTCTTACATGATCGAGTCACATTACCAGTACATGATTTTCTCAACAGTTAATGTAGTGTCTTGAGTGTATGTGTATTTTTATGAATTATTCAATTTTAGCCAAAAATGAGTTTCAATCGTAGTGTTTAAAAGAACGAGTTTATTTTTATGAAAGCGTGAATGTATCTGCAGTTTAGTTTCTGTTCGCCTAGTTTCGTAAATTGACCAACTAACATAACTATACAATACTTGCGTAAACAAAATTAATTTACTTATACCAAGTAACTTACTATCCGCGTTAGCTAACACAGATCCAAATACTTCACACAAATATATTGACTGATTTAACTGTCTATCTTGAAATAATGCTCTATCTTCAAATAACTCTTTTAGCTATACCCTTGACTATATTTCATCTCACTCTCTAGCCAACCTGTAGATATTTCACGAAATACCATATTTATATTCCACACTCGTTCTAGTTATTTCTAAGACCTGCTTGATCTAAACTAGCCAACATCTAAATTAAACAAGTTATAGTATTATAAATATAGCTCATAACACTGCCCTCTTCCTGGATTGTGAAGTCATATAAACGATCCTAATACAAAAAATAAATAAAACAATATTAAATTGTCCATTCACCAAGTCTTTGAGGTGGTCTTGTCTTCTGAGGTCTATGATATATGGGTGGCGTCATGTCTCTTATTGTCACTGGCTATTCTATTGCTGGGAGAGTTCCTCATGGGTAGATGGCTGGGTGAATCTACTGGCAGCTCCAACCTTGATGATTCTGTAGAAGAAGTCTCGTCAGGATCTCTGGGCTCCTTCACTGGTTGAAATTCCACTGACAAATTATTTGGATTTACCAAATTTGGTACTTTCAAAGACAATCACAGTAGGTGACCTTTGGCTCTGAACACCTACTTAAGTTTGGAGTTTGTACTATATTGTGATGATAACCATTCCATGTCACCTCAGTGGATTCCAACATAGCTACCTTTTTCTTTATCGTAAGCTGACTTAAGTCTTTTCTGGGTAAAGTCATATGCACTATCTTTATTATTCACACCCAGGAGACCTCTTCCAACTACCAATCCCTCATGATATGCTGGAATATTTGGTTATACTATGTACTCGTCATTAGATGAAGAATGGTAGAATGACCACCATCCGTATTTCTACTGGATGTATAATCTCTGGTGTAGTAATTGCCATGTAGTTCACACGGATTTCCTGGTCATAAACTATGAACCTATCTGAAGCTAGCCTTACCTTGCATCTATGTCTCCACGTGAAGTCAGTTCCCAAAATGAACTCTTCCTCAATGCCAATTATCCACACATCACGAGGCACAAAGAAACTTTCTTGATACCTTGTTAGCTCTATGTTTTTCCTTTGACCTGGTTTGGCTCTGACTCCTTGGATAACAACTGTTAATTCCTTACAGTCTCGACTATATTCACCAGGTTTCTTACAGTTATAACAGTTACCTCTTTCTAGTATCCTTTGATAACTCTTATATCATATAGGCCTTTGCCTGCAGTTTCTGGTATTATGTTCCTTTAAGTTACATTATATTTTGAAACATCTATTACATTTTGGATTATTTCTTCTGTTTTATTTAATCAGCCATCTAATTAGTTCTTCCAGTTCTTCTAGACTATTGTCAGAGGGAGGTAATGTTTCAGTACTACAAGATCTGATATCCCCTTAACTTCTAGATGTGATTTTATTAATTGATTTGTTACCTTGATGGATTCTAGTTCCATCACAACTGCAGAGCTTTTTTAAGGATGTATACCTACTTTGCTTCAAGCTACTTCTCGTATCTTCGTCTGTTGTGTCAACCAATCCATCATTTCACAAGTAGCATCTAAGTAAGATAATTGGGCAAGTCTTTCTAGTTCTTCTGCACGTCCAGCTAAGGTCTCTTTTTCCTCCATATCCTGTTCTGGAACTTTACTCTAGATACTTTTTTCTGATGTGACACTCCAAACCTGATGGATAAGGAGCTACCAATGCTGGATATCTGTTACGACTTTCAGTTGGAAGGTCCTTCAGTAACAGATGCCACAACAGTAGTGGTATTAGGTATAGAACAAATAAGTTCCCATATTCAATATTTTGTAGTAGATGGTGGTTTAGGTTAGAACTCTTGAGCTAATGCAGAAAGAGATGTAGCTGGTTTAGCCTTTGCTTTTGATAATTCATTTTTCAGCTGCTTTATTCTGTCACTGATGTTCTTTTCTACCCTAGTGATGTTCTTTTCTTCTTGTTCAGTTCGTCGTTATAGCTTCTTTGTACTTCTTCATTCTTGTTCTTTCAAATTCTCTGTGCATTTCTAATAGGCTTGGTTAGTCTTGTCTTCAATCAGAATTATTTTTGATTTTCATTCTTTTTTTTAATTAATTTGTTTTAACTCTTCTCTCAAATTCTTGTCTCTTACCTCTTGGTATTCTTTTAATTTTCCACCCACTACTTCAATTTTCTGTCTCCTTCCTCCTGATTTTGTCTTACTAATTTCATCACCTCAAATAACACTTTGCTCTCACTCTTTAACCATGTGGTCGTTATCATCAAAAGTTGAAATTTAGTCAAAGATCTTTTATATTTTCACCAAAATAATATCCCATTTCTCACACCAGTGTTTGTGATGCTGCTATTTTAAATTATCTGATGAAAATAATTCAATGATTACGCTACAAGCGACGTTGAAACTGTACTACACTTAAGTAAATAAAATCAACTTGTACAAAGTCACTCAATATGCGAATTAGCTACCATAATCCAAATACGTCATGAAACACATTGATTGACTGAACTCTATATCTTACGGATATCTCTCTTAACTAAATCCTTGACGATCTTTTAACCCACTTCCCAACTGACCACTCGAAGCTTCACGGAACGTCGGTTTTATATTCTAAACTTATTCTAGATATTTCTAGCACTTGCTTGATCTTAATATTATGCGCTTTCTAGCTAATGTCTAAATTGAAGAAATGATAATTTATAAATATAGGAATTTTAAGAGTAACATAGTTATGTGCTGTATTTCCAGAAAAAATAAACGATTGATAAATTTTCTAATAAAAACAAAGTTTAGAGTACGTCTGAAAAGATGTCACAAACAAACAAAAAAAAACAAGCCAAATAGATAAAGTTTGTTTTTAATTATGCACAAAGCTACACAAGGGCTATCTGTGCTCTGCCCACCACGGGTATCGAAACCCGGTTTTTAGCGTTGTAAGTCCGCAGACATACCGCTGTGGGAATAGATAAAGAATTACAAATTCTCTCATGATAATTCTCTGTTTTGATACACTAAAAGTATAAGAAAAAAAGGCACAATTTCAAAGTTTTTGCACTATTTACAATAAAGCTTCAAGTGGAAAGTTAACCCACAATATTCGCAAAGATATCAGTTGAAAAATTAGTTATTATTTATACAGGTTAGTAAGCTCCTGAAATATGTATCCTAGTTCATTTCAGTATCACAAAAGAAAAACAACAACAACAACAAACGACAACTATGCTTAGCTCAAAATGAACACAAAGTTTTGTACAAGAAGAAATTTGTTTACTAAAATAACAACATATAATACTCTGATGAACTGAACTGTAGGGATACATTGACAGAATTAACTAGATTCTATGGACAATGGCCAAAGTTTGTCAGCCCTTCTGTAGCGCCTTGTACGGTCAAATCTATTCGTTCATAACGCCTTGGACGGTTAACACAGTTATGTACTGCTTTACGTGGTTAATACATTAGTTTATAAAACCATGGATAATAAGTGTAACTCTGTAGTGCCTTACACGATCGAGTCATATTACCAGTTATAATATCCTGGACAGTTAATGTAACTCTGTAGTGTCTTACATAAGCTCATGACACATGTCGGCAGTTATAAGGAGTATGACAACACTAAAATAAGCATATCACATATGTGATTTCCTGAGGGTGATATATCTAATTTCGGCCTATACAAACTCAAAGACATAAATTGTTATAACGAATATAAATAAAACTACAAAAACATTATCTTTGGTAAGAAGTATAACCAGGCCTAAACAGACACATGGAAAAAAATAGACACTTATGAATGAAATAATTAGGCCTAGTGTAGATTCTTGTGAGTGATAATGTCCAAATAATCAGTTTCGGATTTATTTATTTTTAGAGATGTAATGCTGTGTCATTATTCTTTTTATCTTCTAGTCCGCATAACGTTGACTTGCTTTATTTCCTTCTTTAACGTTGCTACAAGCTAGACATTCGCACACTTCTGTAAATTGTTGTAGGCCTACGTTACAAATGACGTTCTGAAATAAATAATTAAAACAAAAGTTAACTAAGATATAAAAACAACTTTTACTTACAGTGTTGACAAAGCTCTCATTCTTTCAAACGATGCCGGCATGATACATCTTATATTGTTGTCATACAGTGACCTGGTAAAAATAAACAATGTGAGGTCACCAAATTTAAAAACTAAGACTGAAATACGATAACGTATGGAGAAGAGGAAATCGTTAATTTTTTTATCTTGTAAAACTGATAGAATTTTATCAAAATAAGACTTACTAGATTTTCAGATATGAATATGTTTAAAGAAACACAAAAGAAAAGCTAACTTTTGTATAAGGTATTAATAACCATAAAAAGCAAATTTTAAATGTAAACTCTTCTAAATCATGTGTGTTTGGTACTGTCACTACCGTTTTCTAAATTAGAAATAAACTCAAAAACTGCCTTCCTTTAATCTACGTCATAAAATTAGAGAAAATTACCTTAATACCTTCATCTTGTCTATAATATAATATTCTACCATTCTGTGAGTGGTAACGTTTGTTTACACAATCCCAGGCGCCCCCCAGTGGCACAGCAAGATGTCTGCGGACTTACAACGCTAGAATCCGGGTTTCGATACCCGTGGTGGGCAGAGCACAGATATCCCATTGTGTCACTTTGTGCTTAATTACAAACAAAAAACACAATCCCAGGTGAACAGTATACAAGGTTTAACAGAGTACAAGGTTAAGTTTGCCACTGAGGGGCACAAGGTTAAGAATATAAGAAAAAAACACCAGTATTGTTCAACAACGTACTATGTCAAAAGTTCACAACATTAACAGTGTATAAGGTCAAAGATTCATAAGAATAAAGGGTCAAACATTATACAAAGACGAAACTGTACATGCTCAACAGCATGCAAATTGAAGAAGTTTTGAAATTTACAGAGTTAATAAATTTGAAAATGTATGGGTTCAAAAGTAGGTAAGGCCAACTATTTCAAGTGTACAAGGAAATAGGTGTTCAAGATATATAATCAACAAATGGCAACGCCATACAACCTCAACAGTTTAAAAGTTGAATAGTATAGAAGATCAATAGTATATAGTCTCAAAGTATTGTTGTAGGATTTTTTTTTCTAATTTAGACATTTGTATTGTTATTTGGCCAAAGAAGGTTGTATGTAGTGTCACTGACGTGTCTAAAACTTTATTAAAAGTTAGATATAGTTTGAGCAATGTAAAACGCGAGTTAAGACAAAAGTATATGATTACAGAATTTGTTAGGAAGCCACATTGAGTTAAAAATAGTGAGGTATTATTTTATTTAATTTGTTAGTCCGTTTTCAGATCAGTTTGTATTTTCGACGAAGTAATAAGAGATACGAGAATTGCCATAGATACAAGCAAACAGGCAATCAAGTGATGGTCTAGCATTATTTGTGAAGTTAGGCTCGATGAACATTATGTTAATTACGTACTACAACCACCGAATTTATAGAACATAAAGAAATAAATATTTTTTATCATTCTTGTTACTAAACAATCTGACATAACCCACCCAACAATAGAAATCATTCCAACACTAGCATCAAAAGTGGGATTATCTTGATCAAAATGCAGAACTAACTTTAGGATACTGATGTGTGCTCAAATCGAGACTGAAAATTTGTGGAAATTATAAACCAGTGGAAAGAAGGCCAGGAAGAAGGAGATTGAAAAATATCAAGAGGAAGAGACAGAAAATTAAAGTAGGATCAACAAGAAAGGGGCAGAAATTAAAAAAATAAAGATCAAGAAGAAAGAGTCGTGAAGTTAAGAGATTTGTTTTTTAACTTATTGACTAGAGGAAAGGCAGCTAGACAACACCACCCATCATCAACTCTTGCACTACTCTGTTACCAAGGAAGAGTGCAATAGACCATCACATTATAATGCCCACACAGCTGAAAGAGCAAACATGTTTGGTGATGAAGATCCAAACCTGCAACCCACAGATTGCTAGTCGAGCACCCTAACCACCAGGTTATGCCAGGCCAAGTTAAAAGAGAAATTACAAGAATGAGACCTAAGATTTACAGAAGAATTATGAACAAGAATCAATTTGTTGAAGAAACCATAGACAATATACACATTGAAGTTGAAAAAAGTCAAAGAAATTGTAAAGTATTCTAACAACAAGATCAACAAAATGCAAAAAAAACATTAATGAAGTACAAAAATTCCCCCATGAAGTATAGAATGATAATAACAGCATTATCAAGGATATGTGAAAGGACATCAGTGAGGTACAGAATGATCATAACAACAAAATCAAGAATGTACAAAAGAGCATCAGTGATCTACAGAAGGACCATAACAACAACATCAGCGAAGAAAAGAAGGGCCATGACAAGAACATCAGTGAAGGCCTACAGCAACAGCATAAATGACATACAAAAACACATCAACGAAGTACAGAAAGGCCATGACAACAATCTCAAAGACGTAAAGAAGGACAACAGTGAAAGTATAGAAGGACCATAACAACGACATCAAAGACATTAGTGAAGTACAGAAGGACCATAACAACAACACCAAGGATGTACAAAATAACATCAAGGCCAAGATAAATCACGTGCAAACTGAATTGGCAAGGATCAAACTAGTCATACTTCTTTGCGTCCACCCAATGATTTCATCTTCTAACACCATTGAATATGCAATTTGAAATAGGAGAACGTATCTGGTTAACACCTGTTACCACGACTGTTTTGCCTTCTATGATTGCAGAACCTTCCTGGACTACTCCAACTACACCATTACTTCATAAAGGTATAAGCTTATAAGTGGTCAGTTCAAAAAATCGCCCAGTCAGGATATCGACAGATTATCACGGAAAGGTACTATAAGAGGTATATAATACACAATTTGAAATAACTTCCAAGGTGGTAGGATGAGGGAGTAAACGACAAGCTATAAGTCTTACTGTGTGTGTTTAATAGAACCAGCCTTAACAACATTAAGAAACCTTCTTACAGAAAGTCATAGTAACTACCAGGCGTTAATTACCACCTTAGCAAACAGATTTGGAGCGTCACATTAGAAATAATTTTCTAAAGCAAACTTTAGGAGCAGATTAAAAAGGAAGAACGATACATTGGCCGATCTTGCTGAAGGTGTGAAAAGAATTTCCTACTTACCCACAATTGCCCAATTCATAGATGCCATAGTAAAATCTGTTGAGGTTGAAAAAATAGAATACACTGAGTGGAATGAACTTTGCATTCTTGTTTTGACCAAATAATTCCAAAGAATACGCCCAATAATAGAAATCGTTCAAACTCTATGCAAGGTTAATGGCATACAGATCCAAAATATATAAAGTGAACAGTATAGAAGGTCAGTAATTACAGGATCAAAGTATACAGTGTACATGTCAACAGTATGCAAGATGGATAGTATATAGTATACAGAAGTACAGAAAGTGAAGAGCATAGAAGGTCAATTGTTATATGGTCAACGCACGTAGGCTCAACACTAAAAGATGGATAGTACACAGGATCAAAATCTCAAAGTGTACAAACACAAAGTGAACAATGTGCATGGTCAGTACTAGATGAGATCAATGGTTTAATGCACACAAGCTTAACAGTGTAAGTATACAAAACCAACGATGTGCAAGTTGTAACATCACAAAATCAAAATTTGATGAGAAGTGACTTTACCAGAACAAGTTGTCAGGCTTCTATTGTGTATTGGAACTAGTACAGATTACATGAAATTTTCACTCACTGAAAAGTGATAGAAAAACAAAAAAAAACGTTTAGTTTTTAGAGTGATGCAGTGGGAAGAAATAACAGTCTTGTACTGTAAATGCCAAGTGAAGAAAATATGCAACGTAAAACATATTAATACAAAGTGTTCTTTACAAAACGAATATATGGTTTGTGTTAAGCGTGACCAGACTATGAGTCTGAGGTTTAATGGTTCACGTGCTGTTGCCGCAAAAACTAGCTTCTCATTTTGGGGCCGAGAATGCGCTATAAGAGTGATAGTCAAATCCTACTATTCAGTCATCCAAGAGTTGATGGTGGGTGTGTTGACAAGCTGCCTTCCCTCTAGTTAGCTTAAGGGCTATCTGCGCTAGCCGTCCCTAATTTAAAAGTGATAAACTAGGGGAATTACAAAGAGTTTTACCGATAAATAATAACCATCTGGCACGTATTGTTGTCTGAATTTTAGAAAAAATCGTGTCACACCCGACAATGTATTTTTCTTTATTGTTTTTATATAGGCGTAGGAAGCAAAATATGTGTAGGAGGCGGACAAAGTTAGAAGTGAATTAAGCTTGCCAGAAGTCAATCTGCTTAAGGAAGACGAAAACTTGCAAGAGGGGGAAAAGTCATTATGCAACTCAAGGAAAAAATACAAAAAAAAGCGAAATTAACTTGAAAATAACTAGTCTACTGACGAAAATACATGACAGACTATTTATTTTGACCATAATCTCATTATTTCAACTTTTCGTCCCTTTATCTCAAGCTAACAAATTAACTTTAGACTACTCATCTCTTTATATTGAGTCATTATTTGGAGTAACGTTTGGAAAACTCGAGTAGCGTTTGGAAAATCTTAAATCCATCGAGTTATTAAATCTTTAAAGTAGAATAGCCACAAGCAGTGGCGTGCAGGAGTTCTATGATGCCCGGGGCCTTGTACCTAAGACCTTGGGGAAGGGCAGAAAGGGGCCCCGGCACCTTTGCCCCCCCCCTCTGCACGCTACTGCCCACAAGACTCAAGTAGCACCCAATTCATTATCTGTAGTATGTAATCCAAATAAGCTTGGCTCTAATTATAATTATTACTGCTCAGAACGATATATATATATATTATTCTACGTTCTCTACATTACGCCCCCCCCCACTGGCACAGCGGTATGTCTGCGGACTTACAACGCTAGAAATCGGGTTTCGATACCCATGGTGGGCAGAGCACAGATAGCCCATTGTGTAGCTTTGTGCATAACTACAAACAAACAAATCTACATTACTGGTAAGTTCAGTTAGTTTGCTTCATTATAGTTAAGCTCAAAGCCACACAGTGGCCTATGTGTTCTATACCCAACACAGGTATTGAACCCAGATTTTTAGCGTTATATCGTTACGATTTACCGTTGAACCAGTGGGGAATCGGTAAGTTAAGAAATGGGTAATGAAGCGACAATGCCAGACTTGGCCACTGTGGGTGCCCTAGGCATGATACACTGTTTGTCTGATACTAATGTCTTATGACAAGTATAAATCATTATAATCATGGTTCGCCATCTTTCACACCATAACAACTGTTGTGGTAACAAATGTCTTATATAAACTATGTCTGTTGTGTCCCAGCCGGCCTGATGAGATCTGTATTAAGCGAAACGCATCGTCAATAATGGATATTAAACACTTCTTCTTCTCTTTGAAAAACCTCAAGGGACTGAGTAAAGAATGTAGTGTTAAAATATAATAGACCTAATATTAATGTCTTATGACAAATATAATTAATCCACACTATTCGTCATAACAAAAAGTCTACTCATTAGGCCTTACTGGTATTCCAGTTATTTTGAAACAACTATTATTCTTAATATCTAGAAATTTAGTAGTTAGGCCTTACTATTGATCCAGTTATTTAGAGACTGCTGTTATTTTTCATAGTGGGAAATCTAATGGTTAGGCCTTACAGGTAATTCCATTATTTAGAGATTGCTATAATATTTCATGTCGAGAAGTTTAGTGGTTAGGCTTTACTGGCATTCCAGATATTTAGAGACCGCTGTTATTTTTCATATTGAGAAATCTAGTGGTTAGGCCCTACAAGTAATTTCATTATTTAGAGATTGCTATAATATTTCATGTCGAGAAGTTTAATGGTTAGGCCTTACTGGCATTCCAGATATTTAGAGACTGCTGTTATTTTTCATATTGAGAAATCTAGTGGTTAGGCCCTACAAGTAATTCCATTATTTAGAGATTGCTATAATATTTCATGTCGAGAAGTTTAGTGGTTAGGCCTTACTGGCATTCCAGATATTTAGAGACTGCTGTTATTTTTCATATTGAGAAATCTAGTGGTTAGGCCCTACAAGTAATTCCATTATTTAGAGACTGCTGTTATTTTTCATATTGAGAAATCTAGTGGTTAGGCCCTACAAGTAATTTCATTATTTAGAGATTGCTATAATATTTCATGTCGAGAAGTTTAGTAGTTAGGCCTTACTGGCATTCCAGATATTTAGAGACTGCTGTTATTTTTGATATTGAGAAATCTAGTGGTTAGGCCCTACAAGTAATTCCATTATTTAGAGATTGCTATAATATTTCATGTCGAGAAGTTTAGTGGTTAGACCTTACTGGTTTTCCAGTTATTTAAAGACTGATGAACTATGTACTCTTTTTAAAATGTAAATTCTAGAAAAGGAGCAATAACCTCGAAAATAACTGTGCAATTCTTAGATAGTATCATCCTAAATTCCTTAACGAAACGGGTAAAACTAAAATGCACTGGAAATGCATATTGTTTACTTTTTTTGGCCATTTAGCACCAAAATCACTTCAGATAATTGATTACTGTAACATTTTAGTAAATATTTCCAAGCGCTTTAGTCATTTATAAAGCCCCCCAGTCTGCGGACTTACAATGCTAGAATCAGGGTTTCGATACCCGTGGTGGGCAG
>NW_013670253.1:61916-62580 GCF_000517525.1 Limulus polyphemus
TACAGATAGCCCATTGTGTAGCTTTGTGCTTAATTACAAACAAACAAACACTTATAAAGCCATCGAATCAAACAAGAAAGAAAAATGTACCACAATCAAGACTAAGCCATATCCACAGAATGTTTCTGTTACAAAATGCTTAGCACTTACTGAATGTGAGGTTCAAATACGTTAACAAATATACTTAGTTATAAACTTTAGCTATATTGTGTAATTTTAATTAATACCAAATAGTTGTTTAAATTAGTACAAAAGAAAGATATATATATATATTTATATTTTTTACAGTAATTTACTTTCCAATCCTCTCAACTGCAACTGCCATCTTCGATGGTTGGCTGAATGGCTTCATGAAAAAAAGGCTGTAATTGGAAGCCCTCGTTGCGAATTCCCTAGTTCACTGAAGGACATCCCAGTTAGAGACGTGCAACTCAATGACTTCCAGTGCAGCGGTAAATTTTCTTTATGTGGATTTTACATTAAACTATGCAATGAACCTCTACTGTTGTGTTGTTTGTATGACAGCTGTTATATATTTTACGATTCAGTTGTGATATGAAAAGTTTTTCGTTTTTTTTTTTTGTTATGTTCAACTTCTAGTATTTTACTGTGATGAAACAGGTGGTTTATGTTATTATATTGTTACGTCTCCGTTTGTTAATTG
>NW_013670253.1:62606-73146 GCF_000517525.1 Limulus polyphemus
TTTACTATGATGAGACGGGTTATAGTGTTTTACTGTGGTGAGACAGGTGTTTTATGTTATAGTGTTTTACTGTGATGAGACAGGTGGTTTATGCTATAGTGTTTTACTATGATGAGACAGGTTGTATATGTTATAGTGTTTTACTATGATGAGACGGGTTATAGTGTTTTACTGTGGTGAGACAGGTGTTTTATGTTATAGTGTTTTACTGTGATGAGACAGGTGGTTTATGCTATAGTGTTTTACTATGATGAGACAGGTTGTATATGTTATAGTGTTTTACTATGATGAGACGGGTTATAGTGTTTTACTGTGGTGAGACAGGTGTTTTATGTTATAGTGTTTTACTGTGATGAGACAGGTGGTTTATGCTATAGTGTTTTACTATGATGAGACAGGTTGTATATGTTATAGTGTTTTACTATGATGAGACGGGTTATAGTGTTTTACTGTGGTGAGACAGGTGGTTTATGTTATTGTATTTTACTGTGGTGAGACAGGTATTTTATGTTATAGTGTTTTACTATGATGAGACAGGTTGTATATATTATAGTGTTTTACTATGATGAGACGGGTTATAGTGTTTTACTGTAGTGAGACAGGTTGTATATGTTATCTTGATTTATTGTGTACTATTTCACTGTAATGTGACATGTTGCTCTGGTATGACAGGTAATATATATATATGCACAGTTTTATGGTATTTTAATGTGATGTAACAAATTATTATTTTGTACTGTTTTACCCTCATGTGACAGGATGTTTTACAAGAGCATTCTACTGTGGTGTGCATAAAGGTAAAAGTTTTATATGTGTTACACTAGATTAATTTCAGTGTTTTATGGCATATTTTTAAAAGGTAAGAGAAAATACTTCCCACCTTATGCCTGTGATATATTTTGAAGTATTTTTTACATGCTTGTTTTTTATTATCATTATTACAGAGTTTGAATTAGCAGATGGGTGTGGGGCAAACTCACCCTGCCCACCAGGCTGTACCTGCACTGGAACTGTTGTACATTGTAGCCGACAGAAGCTAAGAGTAGTGCCTAATGATATTCCTGTAGAATCTACAGAACTGTAAGTTGGTCTACTTTAGATACAGGAACATTCTGATTTAAATATTTACTATTGTAAGGCTACCTGTAAGCAATGTAGTTGAGCATTGACCTTACTGATATAAAAGAAAAAACAATTCTTAGATTTATCAGAAAAATAATCACATCAAGCTACTTTTTTCTCCAACTTGGAAATAAAAACGTGTTATTTGGATATGATTGTATGCAGCTACTGACTTTTCAAGGTAAATAAAGCTTATTATGAACCCTAGACCTCTAAGTGAAATAGTGTATACTTAGTTACAAGCATGAGAGACAGGTCAAGGAATTATAAGGTCATATCTGGTCAGTGAACACAAAAAAAATTACTTTCAACATAAAATCAAATAATGGATAATTAATTGTGATGGTATATCATATGGTATCCAAACATTTAAAGTATTTTATGTTATTAATAGTGAGTAAAGGACTATATATGTCAAAACCAAACAACATAAAATCATGTCATTAACAGGTGGCCCAGGCCCTTTGAAGGATGCATGTTTTTATACCAGAATTCATAAATTTAACCTAAAAGATAGATCAGTTGAATCTACCAGTTACTCAGATGTAATGTAAAATATGTCCGGGAAGGGTTTATTAAATTAAACTTAATTTCTTATGTATTTTAGAATAGATTCCTGATTGAATACCTAGAGTACTTAGAACTTCACTTACTGTTGCTGTAAAGAACTGGACATTTTGTATATTGTTATGATAATGTATTTTATGAATGTCCAACCAAAACTTTTAGTTTTTTAATTATAATTTAAAATAAAAAAAATATTTTACCTCATAAATTTTTGGAAAGACTTACCATGGTTTTTTCTGTTATAAAAGAAACATTGTTTGAAATTAGTTATCTATAAGTCTTGTATATTAAATAAAAAGGAAACTTTTCAGGTGACACAGAAATACTAATTGTCGAATAGCTGTAATGTTTAATGATTTTTGGCTGCACTTCACGATACTCAGAAATAACTTTGACTCTGATATATTGATCTAACTGATTAAAGTACTCAGTACAAGTGAGAAAAGACTTGTTCGTATTGGTTATGAGCAAAAAATATCAGATGTTGTGGTAATTTTATTCTTGATTATCTAATCTGTTGTTCTCACAACTTCATTTCAAATAAAACCAGGAAACCTAGAACATCATGTTTTCTGGTTCTCTTATTTTTATATGTTTCAATATCTCTTATCACAAAATATCATACTGTGTTTTAACATGTGTATGTGTGTGTGTGTTTTGACATTTGTTATCAAGTCTCAGAATCCCATGCTATGTTTTTACATGTGCGTGTTTTGTTATCTGTTATAATCAAATCCCTGGAACTCAAGTTGTTTTTTTACACGTGTGTGTGTTTTGATACCTACAGTCATTAAGTCTCATGTTGTGTTTTGGCATGTGTGTTTAGATATCTGGCAACTCTAAACTTCAGGATTTTGATTTTTGTTATAACATGCTTTTATGTGTAATTTACTCTCTCAAACCCTGCTGCCATGCATTTAGGATTGTGTTATTATTAAGAATTTCAGAATCTCATATTCTGTTCTGAAATTTGTAACCTGGTTCTGCTATTCTTGCAAACTTTAGAATCCCATGTTCTATTCTGACTTGTATGTTCAGGTACCCGTTACCTACACAAACTTCAGTATTTTATGTTCTGTTCTAACATGTGTACTTGGGTTTATGTTACTACCACAATCTTCAGGATATAATGTTCTATTCTGATTTGTATGTTCAGTTACTTATACTTCAACAAACTTTAGAATTCAGTGTTTTGTTCTAACTTGTATTGTCTAGTATATGTGCAACCACAAGCTCCAGAAATCTGTGTTCTGTTCTAAGCTCTGTATTCAGGCGTCTGCTACTCCCATAAACTTCAGAATATTATGTTCTGTTTGGTCCTGTGTATTCTGGTATCTGCTTCCCTTATAAGTTCCAGAATTTTGTGTTCTATTCTGGCATATGTATTTAGGAACATGTTACCCTACAAACTTCAGAATTTCATGTTATTTTTTTGACATGTGTATTCAGGCATCTGCTACTCCCACAAACTTCAGAATCTTATGTTCTGTTGTGACCTGTGTATTCTGGTATCTGTTGCTATTACTCCCACAAACTTCAGAATCTTATGTTCTGTTGTGACGTGTGTATTCTGGTATCTGTTGCTATTACTCTCACAACTAGAATCTCATGTTCTGTTTGACTTGTGTATTCAGGTATCTGGACGTGAACAGTATCTCATCCATTCCAGATGGCATCAACGCACTGAAAGAACTAACACGACTGTTAGTATCACCTCTAGCTTTATTTTACATTTTAAACTTGATACTACTTAATCATTTTAATGGGTTTCCATAGCTACTTTATGATAAACAACATTTGGAGTTTCTCATCTTTCTCGCTTTCGTTTTATACATGTTTGTATATTGTTGTGCAAATGTATTGAAAAAAATTCTGTACTGTTGTATAAAGTGATACAAATAATTATAAGCTCACGAAAATCGTTTGCATTTAATGACGATTTAGCGTTATTCATGGTTCGTTATCTCGGGCAGTTTATCGTAGAATAGTAATTTTCACAATGCCTGTTTTAAATTAAATTTTATTTCTAGATTGAATGATTATTAAAAATAACTTAAGTCAAACATATTTTGATTTCCATTTCAGTTGACCATCAGGCCCAAATAAATGTATATATTTGAAATTAAATAGTTTCTAAGGGAGAGAAAACGAGCAGGATTAAAAATCCCATTCCGTCTCACCAGACGACTCTTGTAATCAACGTAATCGCCCTAAAGAAGGGTTAGCAGGATTTCTAAGCTATGCGAATGTACTATAAACCGTGATCTTTGATTTCACTTCTCCAGAAAAGTTACCATTGTTTTCAATTTTATCTCACATTTACAGTTAATCATCATTCACTTGATAACGTGTTAAAAGAAGCTTAAGAGAATGTAAAATCGGTTTCTTCCATAAAATACGTCTTATCGTTAAATACTATACATCTTCAAACTTCAAAGTAATTTAGGATTAATATAAATTACTTTATTTTAAACTTTAGTTAAGTAGTTGGGTGAGTTTTGTTTGTATCACACGTGTACAAAATCCGAAAATTATTGGTTTTTTTTTATGTATGATTTATTTAAAAATTTTTACACTAATATAAATGATTATAGAAATTATTAATATTATTACAACGTACAACAATTAATTATTAACAAAATAAAATCGCTTGAACCTGCCTTATTGGTTAGAAGGTTAACACTTTAATATGAGTATTTATAAGCTTCAGTACTGGAAAACACAACCAACGAGAAGCTAAAGGGTGACCGCCCAGTATTCTGAAGGACCAATAGCCACAGATTTGTGGTTTTCGCAATATAGGTCAAAATTAAATGAATAAGCAAATTCTCAGATTTATAATAGATGAATGCAGTCTCAAATGAGAAGGTTAGATGGATACACATTACTCTCGTTTTAAATACAAACAACAGAATTAAATATTTCAATCGACATTGTACTTTGAGATGTACAGCTCATTTCATTGGCTCGGTGTCAAGATAATTTTACTGACTGGAAGCTTTCAACATGTTTATTGATTGTTTTCAGTATATTATGTGAAAGTCAATTTTTCACATCTAATCTAATTTAGTACGTGATAACATTATTCAAAGTTTTATTTTTTGTTTACGTATTTTCAAAACATGGCTTGTTTATAATGTTGGTTTTATTCAGCAGGCTCTTATTTAACAGCAAAGAAAATAATATTATTATCATGAAATGATTATATTTTCATTTGGATAAATTCAAGATGTTCAAAAAAATCGGCAGGCTATACTGTAGTCTTAAAAACAGAGATTTCAGTGTTGTTATTGTTTTTTAATTCAAGTGTCTCGTTTCAGAGATCTAAGCAACAACCAGATCTCCATTATACCAAATAACATCTTCAGCAACCTAACAAAACTGTCAACTTTGTAAGTATACACATATTTAATTGAAACCTGGAGTTGAAACCAAAATACTTGTTTCTGTATTCACAGTAGATGAATTGTATGGTAAATGGTGAAAGTATTTCTAGCATGCTGTACAGGGCCGGTAATAGCGGGGGCGTGATGCCGTTGCTCCCCCCCCCCCCCAAGCTATTGTTGTCCGTCCATTAATCTAGTTTTAGATTTATTTGGCTTTATTATATGTCTCATTTACTCCTCCCCACTCCCAAGATAAGGAAAGCTGGAGCCAGGACTGGTTCTGCACCATGAAAAAATACCAAAATAAGAATAAAGTAGTCTTATCCTTAGTCATATAAGAAACATCTTAATGTGTGCTAAAATATAATTAATAATAATTAATGGAATTTTCGACTTTAATTTGCAACCTTAATTATCAAACAACTAGGATATTAGTAACTGGAAACTCGAAAGATATGTAGTTCAACAATAATTATATAATATTTTTTCTGTGATAACAACTGAAGTTTTCATTCCTGGAATTTCTCTTTATGTAGTGATTAAATACAGAATGAAGTCTCAGCTACATCGTTAACGATGACTAAT
The DNA here is from genome assembly GCF_000517525.1 of Limulus polyphemus. NCBI lineage: Eukaryota > Metazoa > Arthropoda > Merostomata > Xiphosura > Limulidae > Limulus > Limulus polyphemus. The sequence continues at coordinate 68,267 of NW_013670253.1, forward strand.
TTTACTTCCTTTAATTAATTACAGAATCTTGAGTTACAACAAGCTGCAGTGCATACAGAAGGACAGCTTTCGGGGATTAAACTCCCTCAGGATACTGTGAGTGTTCTGTACACGATTTCGTTATAACCTGTCTTCATAGACTTACAAATAATGTAATTGATTGCGTTTCTTCGGTCGCAGTATTAGCTATTTGTATCTGTTACTCGTGGCTTTGAAATGGTGCACACACCACGTTAGAGACATTAGAATTAAAGACGCCTTACACCAAAATACAACGGTGATTAATCGTTGAAACTGAAAATAATAAAGACAACTTCTCGTTGTGCGTTAGATAGATAAGACAACTAAAATCAATGACAACTGAAATCCTGGAAATGACATTAAAGTTTTATGGTATAATGTATTAGTTAAAAAATGTAAAAGTAAATAATTATTCAAATATGTAACACATTTCTTCTTACGTTTTATATACAGTAGATTTTATAGATGTTATTTATATGTTCATTACTCGTTCATTTGTTTAAAATTCTTCTATAAATATGTTTTCCAGGTCTCTTCACGGAAATGATGTGTCATTAATACCAGAGGGCGCTTTTCGGGATCTGGTCTCTATTACACATATGTAAGTTCATTTATGGTATTTTTACTTGTTGTGTATGCTTCCATTTTCTCAGACATCCAAGCCGATGTTTTCTTATTAACGGTGTTTATTATGAAGAAATATCTGTCTCTTTAGTTTCTTGCCTTGCACCATTTAAGTTGTTGTTGTTTGAAGGTAAGCTCAAAGCTACACAGTGCTCTGCCCACCACGGGTATCGAAACCCGGTTTCTAGCGTTGTAACCAGTTAAGAAGGTACAAGAATAGCATATCCTTCTATTTCTCTCTCTCTCTATATATATATATATAAGTTTACTTTATAAATGAACATATATTTATTTCCTTTGCTGCTTTAGATTAATCGACTAATAGGTGTTAAAAGTTTTCCTCGCCTAGTTTTGTCAGTAATTTTTATTTTTCATAGACTTACAAATAATGTAATTGATTGCGTTTATTCAGTTGCAGTGTTAACTGTTTATATATGTTACTCGTGGCTTTGAAATGGTGCACACACCACGTTAGAGATATTGGAGTTTTTGTTTGTTTGTTTGTTGTTAAGCAGAAACCCGGTTTGTAGGGTTATGAGCCACTGGAGGCTTCAGAACAGTTTCATTTATTTGTTTGTTGTTAAACAAAAACCCGGTTTGTAGGGTTATGAACCACTGGAGGCTTCAGAACAGTTCCATTTGTTTGTTGCTAAACAGAAACCCGGTTTGTAGGGTTATGAGCCATTGGATTGACTGTAGCATTATAATACCTCTCGCGGATGAAAAGTCGAGCATGTTCGATGATGGGATTCGAACCTGCTACCCACAAATTGGGAGTTGGGGTCCCTAACTTCCAAGCCACGCCAGGCCGCTGTTGTTACTGCAACCAGAACACTAACATCATTAATAAATATTAGTCTCCTGATAGCAGTAACAACAGCATCCTGTCAACCAGTATGTTTGTTAATAGTTCTGATGCACAGATGTTGTGCATCAGAAAAGCGCGAAAGTTATCATGAGAATTTATTAAATAGAGTTCCTGCTTTTATTGTAGTAGGCCTTTCTAACTTTAGTGCCCCCCATTGGCACAGCAGTATTTCTGCGGACTTACAACGCTAGAATCCGGGTTTCGATACCCGTGGTGGGCAGAGCACAGATAGCCCATTGTGCAGCTTTTTGCTTTATTACAATCAAACAAACAAACAAACTGACTTTAGTGAGATGCCCAGTCCACGGAAGCTAAAGGTTGCAGGAAACAATTAACAATAACTTTTGTCTGTCTTTCATCTATATCTCTTAAATGTTTCCAGTTTTGTACTTACCTGTAGTGGACAGGTAAGCTCCAAATATCTTTCGATCGCTTGATATACTAATACAGGAAACATTAAATTTTCCTCTGTGTCAGTGGTAAGTTAACGGACTTACAGTGCTAAGATCCGGATTTCGATTCTTTGCGGTGTAGAGAGCACAATTAGCTCATTGTTTAACTTTGCGTTTCTTTCTCTTTTTTTATCTGTATTTATTTATCACAAAACATTATACACAGCGCGCAAATCGTCCAGTCTCACCGCCTACCGTAAATAGGAACTAAAAAGTAGTCCTATATTTCTATTGGCTAGGTGGCTAAGACAGTGGACTCGCAATCTGAGGGTCGCGGGTTCGAATCTCCGTCACATCGAACATGCTCGCCCTTTCAGTCGTGGGGGCGTTATAATGTGACGGTCAATCCCGCTATTCGTTGGTAAAAGTATCCAGAGTTGGCAGTGGGTGGTGTTGACTAGCTTTCTTCCCTCTAGTCTATCCCTTCTAAATTAGGGACGGCTAGCGCAGATAGTCCTCGTGTAGCTTTGCGCGAAATTCAAAGTAAACCAAACCAAACATTTCCATTACTAACAACTAATATTTGCAGAATCGAATGGTATTTCAGTATTTTAACTAAAGTATGCACAATAACAGTACGGACAACACTGACGACAACGGATCACTTGGATTTCCTGTATGTTGAACATGTTACATATCTGTGATAAAAAAAAGATCACAAAAATTGTTGATTTTTTTTTTTTCACAGGCCTGTTCATTTTTTAATTTCGGATTTCAAAACGGAGATGTGTAAAGTTAGCATTTCAGATTTGTTTTTTCGTCTCCCACGAATCACTGCTCAGGATGCCTTTCGTTCAATACCAAAACTCGTCAGCCGGGATGTCCGATGAGAGAAACAAAAGTATATTTAAAACACTATTTTCGTATGTAGCGCCTCTAGTGGTATGTCTGCGAATTTACTACGCTAGAAACCGGGGTTCGATACCCGTGGTGAGCAGTGCACAGATAGCCCATCGTGTAGCTTTGTGCTTAACTACAAACAAATATATGTAGCATAAGTGGCGACTTAAAAGGAATGTGATACAAGAACATCTGCAGTTTATGAGATTTTTACAGCATCTGTTAAGTCTGTTGGTTTCCAATGCTTCACCAGCTTTCGGAGTTAAAAATGTAATGTTGAAGATTATACAGGGTAGGGCAAAATGACTTCTACATTTGTTTTATTTAGAACATAGTTTACTTTCTAACGTTTAGAGAATTTATATTTTCCTGGAAACAGTCTCGCTTTACAGAACGTTTATCACGTCGTATTGGTGGCCATTGGATAAAACATTCACGCTGCATGCTAAGTATATCTACATATAATTCATAAAGACAGTGTAGTTTGTATCTTCAATGGACATTAAAGAATTCGTTTTCTCTCTTCCGACCAGTGCTTTAGGGGCCAACCCTCTCTACTGCGACTGTTCTCTCAAGTGGCTCTCTGATTGGATTAAACGTGACTACATCGAACCAGGAATTGCGAGGTGTGCAGAACCTCGTCTGATGAAAGACAAACTAGTCCTCACTGCTCCGTCTAACCATTTCATATGTACAGGTATGATCCCTTTAAAACCTCACATATTAAATTGTGGCGGAATGCTACAAGTTCTTCAAATACCCATAGAATGATAGGTTTCTTTTTTTGTGAGCGTAAAACACTTAAATACACCATTTCGAAAAACATATCTCAGTTTTACACCAAATTATAACTAAGAATTATGCATCTACGTATAATACAAATTAACGAATCTAAGGATTTAATTTTAGCCGCGAAATAAGTAAAATAGAATATGACATTTTATTTGTTTTAATTTTTTAAACGTTATATATTTCCGATAAATTTTAAAACTTTGAAGTTTCTGTTACATACAATGCACAAATTCAGATAAAAGTAGGCTTAAGAGCTCACGTGCTTCTTAATGTTTGTTCTTCGTGTGCATATATATATATATATATATAAGTGAGGTGCAGATAAAAGTAGGCTTAAGAGCTCAGGCGTTTATTGATGTTTCATGTAGATATTTAAGTGAGTTTCAGATAAAAAGTAGGCTTAAGAGCCCAGGTGTTTCCTTAATATTTGCTCTCTCTCTTTCTCTCTCTCTCTATATATATATACAAATAATTGTGATGCAGATGAACATATATATAGAATAGTCCAGCCTTTTGAAATGTTTGTTCTGTATAGATATAAGTTGGTTTCAGATAATAAAAAAATAGACATAAGAGTCCAAGTTTCTTCAATGTTTGCTATGTGTATAAATCAATTTAAGATAAAACAAAACAGATATAATAGTCTAGGTGTTTGTGCCACTTTCAGACAAACCAGAACCTGACGTTTTGGCAAAGTGTGACGCCTGTTACACGTTTCCTTGTCGAAACGGCGCCACGTGTATTTCTAAACCGTTGCGGGAATATGAGTGCATATGTCCACCTGGTTACCATGGTAACCACTGTGAGCAGGTCATCGACGCATGTTATGGAAATCCTTGTGAAAACGGGGGAACGTGCAAGGTTCTGGAGGCTGGACGGTTTAGGTATGTCCCTTTACTCCCGCTCTCTGCTGTCTTCAGACTCTTAACCTTATTATATTGAAGTTAAATGATAAAAACTTCTGTTTTTGTAAACTTGTTAGAATGAACGGCAGTTGTTGTTTTAAATAGATTTGATGAACTTAAAAAGTTGATAATATAGGCACATTTTTTTTTTATTAATTTTACATTGTAGGAACACCCAAGAGAAAGAGATCCCAGGTTTTGACTAAACAAAAATAAAAATTAATTTGTGAATTTGATAGTATTATATAACTTACACTATGGTTTTGCAGACGTTTGTGGTTTAAATACATGATGTTTTATTCTTCAGAGTCATTTTATGTTGGCTATAACTATAGAATGGAATAAGAAATATATTTATACTTGTCATAAGACATTAGT
>NW_013670253.1:73156-76881 GCF_000517525.1 Limulus polyphemus
AACACTACATTCTTTATCTAGTCCTAGATAAAAAAATGACATGACATTAGGATTAGGCCTATCATATTTTAAACACTACATTCTTTATCTAGTCCTAGATAAAAAAATGACATGACATTAGGATTAGGCCTATCATATTTTAAACACTACATTCTTTATCTAGTCCTAGATAAAAAAATGACATGACATTAGTATTAGGCCTATCGTATTTTAAACACTACATTGTTTATCTAGTCCTAGATAAAAAAAATGACATGACATTAGTATTAGGCCTATCATATTTTAAACACATTCTTTATCTGGTCTTTAGGATTAGATAAAGAATGTATTTTTTAAAAATATAATAGGCATAGTACTAATGTCTTACGACAAGTATAATGATAGTCATGCTTCGCCATCTTGTAAAAGACTTGCACACCATATACTTCCTGTTCTATAATATCGTTATAGTACTCCATCAGTACATAAAGACGTGGTAAAATGGTGTTAAACAATGTTGCCTGATTATAAGTATCATTTAACTTCAATATGATAACTATTTGTAATTTAACATACATCTGTTTGTCTGCAGTGAAATACTATTTTCTTCCAAAGTGTCATTTTTATTTCATTTAAGATTTTATTCTGTCTAGCTGTTTGTCTGGAGTGAAATGCTTTGGTTTTTTTTCTTTCATTAAGGAACTTAGTGGCATACTTGCGTTTTCTACCTTATTATATATTTAGGAAGTTTTCAAAATGTTTTCAGTTATTCGTGAGAGGTATGGCTGAGCAGCTATACATTGTGTATGGAATCAGACAACAGTATCCTACATTGGTAAGTCAAGTGATATCTCGAGATTACAGAAATCTCCCTCTGTGATTCGGGACCCGTTATCGCCAAACAAAGAAATTGCATTTCACATTTTGGATTGTGGGAGCGTTATAAGAGTGACGGTAAAATCCCATTATTTGATTAGAGTAGCCCATGAGTTGGCGGTGGGTGGTATTAACTAGCTGCCTCCCCTATAGTTGATCATTTTAAAAATTGAGGATGGCCCTCGAGTAGCTTTGCTCGAAATTCAACAAACAACAACTAAAACCTCTCTTACTTTCAAATGGGAACGACCAGTTATGTGAAGAGCGCTGGTCTCTCTGAGTAAGTTTTACGTTACCGTTTTAAATAAGTAGCGTGGGTTTCAGCCGGACTAGAACAGCGTTTCTAGTAAATAGAACAGCTTGGAATAAATCTCGAGTGAATAAAGCCTGTATGATCAATCTTCCCCTCCAATCAAGGTAACTGTCTGTCATACAAAGGTGCTGAACAAACACTGTTGTCTTGTATTTTTGAAGAATTATTGTTTCATTGTGCCTTACACACTTCCGTCCAGTATGCTTATTTCGTAGTACAAACTGTGGCGTAGCCAGCATCAAATGTATGTGGATGCGTACATGTGAAACCCTGGTGGTGGGGAGTCTGGGAGGCAATTCGTTATAACCAGTGATATATTGAAATAAAATTTGAATGAACGAATGGGAAGACAATGCTTTTATATTTCTTCATATCTTATGTTTATGCGTTAAATATATATATTATATGTCTTTAAAAAATGTGAAAATGATGCTTGAGCATACATGGTAGCTACGCCACTTAGGTTTAGCAGAACTCTTTGTGATGCCCCCCAGTGGCACAGTGGTATATCTATGGACTTACAACTCTAGAAACCGGGTTTCGATACCAGTGGTGGGCAGAACACAGATAGCCCATTGTGCTTAACTTCAAACAGACATGTACTTTGTAATATATCTTGCCGAACTTTTCACATTTTCGATTATCACGTGGTGCTACAAACTTGTTGGCTCAATTTGAAATTCTTTATGAAAGCTTACGAGTTTTTTAACAGACATCTTACCCTCTGTTTGTACAGTTGTCAGTGCCTGGCAGGTTTCGAAGGTTATCACTAAACTCTATTTGTTCAAATTATACTTCTGTATGAAGGTCAGACATGATTTGGCGGTTAGGGTGCTCGATTCACAATCTGAGGATCGAGTCACCGAACATTGCCTGTCTTTTCAGCTGTGGAGGTGTTATAATGTGACGGCCAATCTTACTATTCGTTAGGTAAAAAGAGTAGCCCAAGAGTCGGTGGTGGGTGATGTTGACTAGCTTCCCTCTAGTATAGGGCCTGACATGGCGAAGTAGTTAGGGTACTCGACTCGCAACCTATGGATCGCGGATTCGAATCACCGTCCCACCAAACATGCTCGCCCTTTCAGCCGTGGGGGCGTTATAATGTGACGGTCAATCCCACTATTCGTTGGTAAAAGAGTAGCCCAAGAGTTGGCGGTGAGTGATGATGACTAGCTGCCTTCCTTCTAGTCTTTCACCCCTAAATTAGGGATGGTTAGTGCAGATAGCCTACGAGTAGTTTTGCGCGATATTTCAAATAAACCAACCCAATAAATTTCTATAAGAAAGGTTACGAGTAGTTTTACAGACATCTTCCTCTCTATTTGTACAGTTGCCACTGCCCAGCAGGTTTCGAAGGTTATCACTGTGAGAAGAACATCGACGACTGTATCTCCAATAAGTGTGAAAACAACGGCACGTGCATCGATTTGGTTCAAGCCTACGAATGTAGGTGCCCTGTTGGTTACACAGGTGAGAAGAAAATGTACAGTATGATAACTAGGATTTTAATTATGAGAATGATGACTATTCCTCATACTGTTTTTGTTTTCTCTATTACTTATCTGAAGTATAATGAAGTCATCTCTGATATTACTGTAGAGTCGTTATCATGATTGGTTGTTTATAAGATTAGCAAAGTATAAATACGTATTTGTTACTAACTTGTTATCGTTATTTGCTTGATGCCAATATGCTGCCGTCTTCGTGGGAGTCCTAAGCATCAACAGGGATTCGATCCTGGATCTTTTTATTATAAGGGCTGAGATCAGAGCCCGGATGGGTAAAAACACACCAACCTTTCTGATAAGAAGACCCAGGATTGAATCCCGACTCCTATTACCAGATATAGTCCTTCTTAGGGTTACCTTGAAGATGGCAGAAAATAAACAGCTGAAATGCAGGGTTAAACTGATTATTAATTAATATCTAACAATAACAGTAAATGTTATGTAATTATTCTAGTATTGAATACAGCCTGCTTCATACGTGACTTTCAGTTACAGACTGTGCATGTGTTTGACGTTTATTTCGACGTAACGTATCAAATTTTTCACTACTACTCTCAACATTTGCCAGAGTCCAAGTATTACGATTAAAGGTGTAAAATATTTCAATTCTTCTTTTAAGTTGTAACGATTTGTGAATTCCTTGTTGTTTAAAGTGAAATCTCCATTATCGAAACGTAAGGATCGGAGATGTAAACATTTTCAACACCTTGTTTTCAATTCCACTTCGAAGTTGTATTCAAAATCTATTCGGATGCTCGCATCAAAATCAGAAGAAACTACAACAAAACTCATGACTTGCTCAACGTTTCAGTTTCTAGCCTGCTTCAGGAGCAGCGTGACTTCAACAGAGACTCTAGTAACAATTGGGACTTTAACACCTGCTTCAGGAGCAGCATGACTTCGACAGATACTCTAGTAACAATTGGGACTTTAACACCTGCTTCAGGAGCAGCATGACTTCAACAGATACTCTAGTAACAATTGGGACTTTAACACCTGCTTCAGGAGCAGCATGACTTCAACAGATACTCTAGTAACAATTGGGACTT
>NW_013670253.1:77553-80617 GCF_000517525.1 Limulus polyphemus
AGTGTCACCTAGCTTGTTTATCATACTCACAAAGATAGTGTCACCTAGCTTGTATATCATACTCACAAAGATAGTGTCACCTAGCTTGTATATCATATTCACAAAGATAGTGTCACCTAGCTTGTATATCGTACTCACAAAGATAGTATCACCTAGCTTGTATATCGTACTCACGAAGATAGCGTTACCTAGCTTGTATATCATACTCACAAAGATAGTGTCACCTAGCTTGTATATCGTACTCACAAAGATAGTGTCACCTAGCTTGTATATCGTACTCACAAAGATAGTGTCACCTAGCTTGTATATCATACTCACAAAGATAGTGTCACCTAGCTTGTTTATTATATTCATTCAGAGCGTGTTGCCTAATTTGGCTATCACACACATACACATATATATACTATATGCACTTGCGCTGGGTACTCGAAAGTGTTCTGTTTGAAGAGTAAATAAAAACAAAATTAAGAGTAACAAATATTTTGATTTCATGCTTTTGAAGTTCATGTGTTATGCTGTGTTGTAGCCTAGAGAGTGCATAATTCTTCTCGTGATTCATGGCATGCGCACGTTTTACTGACGTTATGACAGGTACAAATTGCAAATGTTATGCGTCTCTTATGTGAAGTCCATTTTAATGTCTACTGACTGATTCACAGACAACACATTACTGTGTATTGGTGCGAGTGGTTAAAACAGGTGACCCGTCCAGGCCGTCTTCGGCCCTCTTTCAGGGAAATTATTAAGAACTTCAGAGTAACAGTAAAAAAAATAAAAACCTCTAAAATAACGTATCAACCACATCATATCTGCTACATCCATTGCTGACAAGGGATCTTTACGCCGCTGGAATTCGATAGACATAGAAGTAATTGTTGCGTTATTATGGATTAAAGTAAGAGAGAGTAATTTTTCATCAATTATATATGACATCGTTCTTGTATGTTCTACGGCCTAGAGACTCCCTGAAAAATTAGGCTTAATGATTTATGAAGGATTCATTGCGCTTGATTTTTGTTTATTTTTAATTTAGAAAGTTTTAATTACATTAACAACTTTAGAATAAGAATATTCAATACCAAGTCTCTCCATCTATCTATATTTCATTCGTATGATTCTTATGGTCATCTGTAGTACATTCTTATGGTCATCTGTAGTACATTCTTATGGTCATCTGTAGTACATTCTTATGGTCATCTGTATGATTCTTATGTAGTACATTTTGATAACTTGCATTGTTTAAAATCAATTTTTATTTCTATAAAAGTTTACGGACTTACAACTATAAAATCCGAGGCTCGATTCCCCGCGATGAACACAGCAGATAGCCCAATGTGCCTTCGCTCTAACGAACAAAAAAACTATATATATAGCAAAGGAACTAAGTATATTACCGATTAATATTTCTCTTTTGAAATTGATTATCTGTATATTTATTCCGCTTGTTTTAAACATTTAGCATGCAAAACACTTCAAGTAATAACTGTAGGATAATTATGACAAATAAGTATGTAGAATTCAAAACTGTAATGGTTTGTTTGTAATTAAGCACAAAGCTACACAATGGGCTATCTGTGCTCTGCCCACCACGGGTATCGAAACCCGGATTCTAGCGCAGACATACCGCTGTGCCACTGGGGGGGGGGGCTGTAATGGAAAGAACTGGATTTGTTATAATCTCAAGACTTTTAAGCAAGCCCGAAAAAAATGTTCAGTCAAAGTTGTTATGACACACCTTAACTGTTTATTTATGTATTTAAAATCTGTGCCGATTTTTATAACTTTGTTTTTCTTTTCAGGAGAATACTGCGAGAAGAAAATCGAGTTCTGTTCTAAGCAGTTTAATCCGTGTAAAAATGGAGCAACGTGTGTAGACCACACAACACACTACAGGTACGAAGTTGGTTGGATACCATAGAACTGTTATATTCAATCACTTAGAAATTGTACTAACTGTTATAATCATTGAATTAGTTCCTTGAATAACTGAACGATAATTCTTAAAATACAAATAAACGAATAAAGTTCCTGTAAAAGGGGGGGAGGGGGGGTACTATAGAACTGTTATATTCAATCACTTGGAAATTGTACTAACTGTTATAATCATTGAATTAGTTCCTTGAATAATTGAACGATAATTCTTAAAATACAAATAAACAAATAAAGTTCCTGTAAAAGTGGGGGGGGGGGGGACTAAGTGATCGATATTTAACTGGACCACTAAACACCGAGCTCCTCCCCTCCCAACACGTACAGTAATGCTTTTACTTAGAAATGTTCGATCTATCATTTTTTAGCGGTTTTTCTTTTTTGTGTATTTTGTTGTTGTTTTTTTTTCAATTGTATCTTTGTCTCGTTGAAACAATTCTTTGGCTCAGCTGTGAAATAATAAAATGACATTTAAATCTAAAGTGATTTTAAGAAATTAATGGTTTGTTGAGGTTTTGTTTGTTTGTTTGAAGTTAAGCACAAAGCAACACAGTGGGCTATCTATGCTCTGCCCACCCCGGGTATCGAAACCTGGTTTCTAGCGTTGTAAGTCCGCAAATATACCGCTGTGCCACTTTGGGTCGTTTGTGTTGAGCTAAGAGAGGTAATTCGGCAACATAAAATACCTTCTGTTTGGTATTTGTATAATGTTTCTGTTCATTTCTGTGAGTTACAAAAAATTATTACCTTTAGTTAAAGAGTACTGTCGTTTTTTTTGTGTGTGATTTCATAAACTGTTTTATAGCTTTACTTGTGTCGTTATAACTTATTATATCCGTATTATTTTGTGTCAACGAAATCGCATATCTTATTTCATTAACAGTTAGTATTTATATGTAGTTGTTGAAAAGAGCTTTAATAAAAAAAACTTGCCCCCCAGTGGCACAGCGGCATACCTGCGGACTTACAACGCTAGAATCCGGGTTTCGATACCCGTGGTGGACAGAGCCTAGATAGCCCATTGCGTAGCTTTGTGCTTAACTTCAAACAAAGAAAGAAAGAAACAAACAAAACTTTATCCTCTCGACAGTGTTGGCTCGCCCTTTCAGCCGTGGGGGCGTTATAATGTGACGGT
>NW_013670253.1:81617-85619 GCF_000517525.1 Limulus polyphemus
AGGTACAACTGATGCTTTGTTGGTCTGTACAACACAGATACAACTGATGCTTTGTTGGATTTTCCAGAATCTTTGGCTTAATTGTGAAAGTGCCAATATCCATTGGATTAAAGGCATCTTAAGGTCAAATATCCAAACAGCGCAAATAGCTAAAATGTCTGTTTACACCACTTAATGGTGTGTATGAGTGCTTCGACTTTTGAAGTTATGAATCTTTTTGTTCTTGCCCCTTCCACCTTATCTACCTCTCTCTCTGTCTTTCACCTCCAACCTTATCTACCTCTCTCTCTGTCTTGTCCCTTCCACCTTATCTACCTCTCTCTGTCTTTCACCTCCCACCTTATCTACCTCTCTCTGTCTTTCACCTCCAACCTTATCTCTCTCTCTCTCTGTCTTTCACCTCCAACCTTATCTACCTCTCTCTCTGTCTTTCACCTCCAACCTTATCTCTCTCTCTCTCTGTCTTTCACCTCCCACCTTATCTACCCTCTCTCTCTGTCTTGTCCCTTCCACCTTATCTACCCCTCTTTCTCTGTCTTGTCCCTTCCACCTTATCTACCTCTCTGTCTTTCACCTCCAACCTTATCTCTCTCTCTCTGTCTTTCACCTCCCACCTTATCTACCTCTCGCTGTTTTTCATCTCCCACCTTATCTACCCCTCTCTGTCTTTCACCTCCCACCTTATCTACCTCTCCCTGTCTTGGTAGGATCCACGTTGTTTATGTACCGTTCATTACTGGTAGAATCTACTTTTCGCATTATATTGAGTGATTTGATGTTTCTGCCTGTTAAACCATTAGTGGTTAAGGCACCCGACTCGCTATCTGAAGGTCGCAGGTTCGAATTCCTATCACCGAAAGTGTTCGCCCTTTAAGCTGTAGGGGCGTTATATTGTTACGGTTAATCCCACTATTCGCTGGTAAAAAAGTAGTCCAAGAATTGGCGGTGGATGGTGTTGACTAGCTGCCTTTCCTCTGGTCTATCACTGTTAAATTAGGGACGGCTAGCGCAGATAGCTCTGTGTAGCTTTGCGCGAAATTCAAAACAAACCAATGTAAACAATCTCTTTTTCTGTGTAAATTACGTGTAAAACTCCGATAGTAATTATTGGGATTAATTGTAATATTGATCAGGGCCGTGGAAATCGTTGATGGCGCTATAAGTTCTGCACCCTCCTCAAAACATATAATCTATCCCTGCCTTCAAAGATAAAAACTCGCGTTATTAAGGACCGTTTGACTAAAAAAGTCATGAACCTACAAGTAAGTTTTTACATAAATAGTTTATAAAATATGTTTAAAAATCTGGTGGAGTTCCTGAGTAATTCTGTGATTAAGTAGAAGGTAGGTTGGTTTGAAGAATAATATTGTTTTTTGACGATATCCTCAAGAATTACTTAGAAAATCTTCAATGGTGTAAAACGCCTAAGCTGGCTAAGAAATAACATTTTTTAGGTCTAATTACGAAAAATGACGAAACACGAAGGAAGGCTACAAATGAATTTACTCAAAGTTTACGAGGCAAGTTTTTTTTTTTTTTTTGTTTTTTTTCCAAGAACACTATTGTCCAAACTGGACGTGTTGAATGAAATTATTAATACTGGCAGCTAGTATTTGAGCTTTTATTCTCTGGCATCAACCAATTGTTTTATTGTGCAGCCTTACACAGCTTTCAACAAACATACGCCTATTCCGTACGACCTCGACAACAGTTGGCTTAATAATGGTTGAAAATCTGAATCTCGCATCTTTAGTGAACAAAATGTTTTTTTTTCTATAGAAAACTAACAGTTAAGAAGAATCGCAAAAACTGTCGCTAAGCTATTTTGAAACGCTTTAAATTGATATAAGAAGTAATTAAGTTTTAAAAAACGACCTGTCCTAGTGACAAAATATCAAACTTAAATATGGTGTTGAGTTCCTAACGGCGGCCTGGTGGTTAGGGCTTTTGACCCGGGTCGCGAATTCGAATGCTCGTCCTTTCAACCGTAAGGTGTTGTAATGTGACGGGTAATCCCACTTTTGTTGGTAAAGGAGTAGCCCAAGAGTTGGAGTTGAGTGGTGTTGACTAGATGTCTTCCCTTAGGGACGGCTGGCGCAGAGAGCCCTCGATTAGTTTGTGCGAAATTCAAAACAAACCAAGTAACTAACGAAACCATCATGGCGAAATATTGGACGTAAATATGTGTTGTTTTGTTCTGTCTTATAAAAATGACTAAGAAACACGTTTTTACTGTTTGATCTCTATCAAGTTACTGTTTTTGTAGTTTAACTTGGATGAATTTGAGAGACTTCTTCGACCAATAAAGAGGGATTCAGCACCAGGACCAGATGGTGTGAGAAACTCCAAATTTGGAACTTTTCCCATGGAAGAGAAAGTGGAACTAGCTGAAATAATCAGTTGGTCAATGATGGAGAAAGAGGTAGATAAGGTGGGAGATGAAAGCCAGAGAGAGGTAGATAAGGTGGGAGATGAAAAACAGCGAGAGGTAGATAAGGTGGGAGGTGAAAGACAGAGAGAAATAGATAAGGTGGGAGGTGAAAGACAGAGAGAAATAGATAAGGTTGGAGATAGAAAAACAGCGAGAGGTAGATAAGGTGGGAGGTGAAACACAGAGAGAGGTAGATAAGGTGGGAGATGAAAAACAGCGAGAGGTAGATAAGGTGGGAGGTGAAAGACAGAGAGAGGTAGATAAGGTGGAAGGGACAAGACAGAGAGAGAGGGGTAGATAAGGTGGGAGGTGAAGTAATAAACGGTACATAAACAACGTGGATCCTACCAGTAATAAACGGTATATAAACAACGTGGATCCTACCAGTAATAAACAGGTATATAAACAACGTGGATCCTACCAGTAATAAACGGTATATAAACAACGTGGATCCTACCAGTAATCTCTACGCCACTTTACATCGGCGGTGTCCCCCAGGACGTTGCCGGCAGTTCTCTCCGCCAGTGGCACTTACGGAATACGTCCAGTTTAGAAGGTAAGTATACGCCACTGTAAAAATTCTATGTATTTCTAACTCTTCAAAAATAACGATTAAACAACTGGTGAGTAAGTTAGTGATTGGTAATGATTTAACTCCCAAATTATCATGCTGTTTATGTTCCGTTCATTATTGGTAGGATCCACGTTGTTTATGTACCGTTTATTACTGGTAGGATCCACGTTGTTTATATACCGTTTATTACTGGTAGGATCCACGTTGTTTATATACCGTTTATTACTGTTAGGATCCACGTTGTTTATATACCGTTTATTACTGGTAGGATCCACGTTGTTTATATACTGTTTCCTTTCCAAGTATTCTTTTGGTCCGGCGTTCACAATCGTCCGACTAATTCCACCGTCCACTCTCATTGTGAAGTTTTTCTTTACCAACGTCAGTTCTATGGTGTGATACTGACCGTCCGACACCATCTCGTAACTGAACATGGTGGACACGGGGTAATTGCCCACGTCGAAGCTTACCCGGACGCGGCCACGGAATAACTCCACTGCCAGATGTTGAGAGTCTCCGGTGTACGCCACCACTCCAAACTCGTGGTTGGTTGCTAAGGTTAAGGTGATGTTCGCTTGTGGTTTGCTACTCAACGGATCGAACTCCAGGAACGAATTGCTCTGGAAACTAACACTGGACAACTTCTCACAGCGCTTCCCCGTAAAACCCGAAGAACATTTACAGATGTAGTCAGTAGAACCGCTGGGCTGGAAGCACACACCGTGTTTACAGTCGTGCTGCTGACACGGGCTGGTTTGGGGATACAACATCGCAACCATCGGGGGAAGCTCACAGAATGTCCCGGAAAATCCCTTCGGACACTCACACTTGTAGCTTTTAATGCCATCTAAGCAGGTTCCCCCGTTCTGACACGAGTGGTCCCCACAGTCGTCTATGTTCACTGTGCAGTTTTCTCCTTGAAACCCCTCTGGACACTCACAGCTAGTCAAACCAAATAAGAGAAATAGAAAAAGCAAAACTTAGTATATGCATTAGG
>NW_013670254.1:0-33390 GCF_000517525.1 Limulus polyphemus
GTGTATTACAAGTTGGTATCGAGTAAAGAATAAACTGGTTTAATCAAGAAGGGACTTGTATCGCTGAAGTTCCTCGGAAGGAATTTATACCGGAAATTATCAAGCAAGCAGATACGCAACAATATATATATATATATACATGTATATATTGAGCAGGGACATAAAACCTGCTTTGTTTATTAAGATTTCTTATCATTAGTCAATTTTACTTGCTTTTTTGTATTATTATTATTATTCCTTTTTATGTAACACTTTGTATGATTTTAATTGGACCTTTCGGGTCCCATACCTCTAGACCGTGGGGAAAGTGCCCCATCTATTCCTTCGTCACTATTTATAAACATTAAAAATGAGTTCAAATCCAAGTCCTTTTTATTAACCTTAAATTTCCTCGCAGTGCTCCAAAAGATACTAATTTCTAGCAGCGTTTCAACAATAAATAAAAAACAAGTGGGAATGTACCAAAGTATTTCAAATAACATTTCTATAGTAACGAATAAAACATTAAATAACGGTTTCCTATAAACAATAATTGCATTATAGTTTTAACTTCTCTACAACACCTACTGGTGTGATATGATACTTGGCGGATGTTTGGAAACAACGAGCTTTTTATTCTAACAAAAGCGAGTAATGTTTACATTTGATTACTTTCACAAATATATATTTCAAGTTTACTTTTTACTTAATTGTCTTTACCTTTGTACCTATGTACGTTTACACTATAAATCCTAGATTAATTCACCATGTTTGCGAAAGCATGAATGTTTATTAACCCATTGCTGATACTGAATGAAAAAGAAACTTGACATAAATTCCTGAATGTGTGAAACGGAGTGAAGCTGGGAATATCACCCAATACCGTTAACAAGATAATAAACAAGATAAAGTTAATGGAAAGCTCACAACCCAAAAGATTACAAAACTCCATCTTCTCTAAATTAATAACTGTGTTCGTGAGAAAAATAGCCGAATGAATTGGAACCACAACAAATCTATTTAACCGCATACCCATCAACTCCCCTTTGTTATTGCCCATGGAAAACTTTGTCAAGATGTATGATCTAATATTGATTTCGCTATCTTTCGCAAAAGCACGTTACAATGGATCTTGCAATGTCGATAATAGTACGTAATAAAGGTTATTAAAGTCTGCACGATCGATGATGTAAAGACAGTAAGATGCTCGTAATATTGTTCTCACGAAAAATGATTATCCCTGAATAAAAGTCAATTTATAACAAAAAGCCTCTAAAAGCATTTTGGGATTTTCTTTTTGAAGTGATATACCAAATAGCAAAAGAAATATAAATCAAAGTATTCCGATAGATTTGTTCTTAGAATGTTTCTTTTCTAATTATAATTATTAATAAAGTTCTGAATGTCAATACACGTGTATCCACCCAAGGGCCAGAATAAACTTTCAATATCCGTGTAAGTTCACAGAATGACATTTTAATTACTTGTTGACTAATATCTGCTATGAGCTTGAAATTATTCTTAGATAACTAACAGCTTGTTCTTGTTTTAATCATTTCCATTTCATGTTGATTATATTAAAAAAATGGTATGGTGCGTTTAAATAGCAGTTCAAAAGAAACAAGAATAAAGAATGGCCAGTCTTTCAGTCCATGTTGTCAGGTCACTTGATGGAATGTTAGAAAAAAAGTCAGGAT
Organism: Limulus polyphemus; assembly: GCF_000517525.1. Taxonomy (NCBI): domain Eukaryota; kingdom Metazoa; phylum Arthropoda; class Merostomata; order Xiphosura; family Limulidae; genus Limulus; species Limulus polyphemus. The sequence continues at coordinate 1,677 of NW_013670254.1, forward strand.
CTTGGTTTCATGTTTGTTTTAGTGACGTAACTTGCATAACTAAAAACGTAATCGTTGCATTATTGGAAAATTCATGAAATATAATACCGTCTAATTTGTTTAAGCTACATCCTCGACCCTTCGTAAGTATAAACTAACTCGTGGTTTACAATAAATAAATATTAGACATTATACAAGGTTGCTTGAAACATTCAACGATCCATAAATAGAAAATGACTGAATGGTTGCAACAAAGAACAATTCATGAAGTACCCACATGAAATACTTCATTGAATATGCCTGGCGTTATATCCTATATGGTACTAATCAGGAATGTACACTTTGTTTTTGCTTCACAACTACTTAGTAATTATTGGATGAATATACAAAGACCATTATAAACCATGAAACTCAATAAGTTCTATTACACAATCAGACTTGTATCATATGTAAAGACTATGTGTGTTGACTCAAAAGTCAGACGAACGAGCAGCCTTTTTATATGCAGTTTGCTCTGCATGGATGATACCAGTATTAAGACTAGCATTTAAACTGAAAGTCTGACTGAACCTTTTGTTATCATTCTTCAATTAATTCTGTCGTTTTCGTGCTTCTTATCCATGACATACTAGGGTACCCTTGACGCAAAGTTCTTTAGTACTGTAAGATACTGTGTACACAGGGCTCTTCAAATTCCCTAAGGCTCTCTTGATTCAAAACATTTCTGTCATATAAACTAAATAACCTGCAGCTAACTTCATGATCGTGAAAAGCTTCTATATACTGAGATCAAGAGAGAAAATAAAGAGAGAGAAAGATGTCCAAAATCACCTGTATTTACGATTTGGTACAGGCATTACGAAAATCGTAAGTATCTTTTGAAAAGCAAGGCTTTATATAAAATGTGCTACTGAGTGAAACAGGTGTAATGTACTGTTTGTTAAAAGTAAGACTGTATGTAGTTCAGCTGTTATGCATACGTATATTGCAAATAACACTGTTTAGAGAATAACGTTTCAACTGATCTGTGTAGTTAATAATTCTGATCTTGGATATTTTTATCTATGAAGAAATAAAATGTTTCAAAATCGCAGATGTTCTTAAACCGTAGATTATGTTAACTTTCTCATAAGTTTGAAGTATTGATTATGCATGACTATATTATGTACATTTTTCGTCTCACACACTTTTTATTTTTATGCAGCGGCCAATTAAGTGAAAAAGAAATAGAGGTAATGAAGTTTTTCAAATTATTGTTGAGTTTTTTCATTTTTTTTCCGTAATTAATTACTTGGCATTACCAACTAAAGTCTCTCTCTCTATATATTGTATTTTACTCATACCCATTTATACTGAGTATATGTACGCACTATACGTGAGTTTATATGTGTGTGTGTATAAGTGAAATATTTGTGCACTTTTGTACAGTTTCGTTGAATGTGAACCATTATTTTGATCCTGCTACTAATTGTACTTTATTTGAAATTCATTGTATATATGTGTAAATATTTATATCTTGCAAGCGCCAATATGAGGTCAAATCCCACACCTTTTTTTTGAATTAAATGGGCCCCTTTTTTCGTAACACTTATATTTGGTGAATAATTGGAGTTACTACTAATCAAACAGAACAAATATTTTCCATCGTACATTGTTGGTACATTTAACTAATAATTAAGTTGGCGAATTTGTTAACAAAAAAGCGTCATTTTAAAAGTCGATTAATCAAAAATCCAAACTTGAAAGTAATTAATTGTCATATTTAGATCACAAATAACAGTCTTTTTTTTATTTATTTTTTTGGAATCACAGAGCAAGTTTAGCATGCTGTCCTTGAGTTTTAAAATGGATAAACTGACTTTACACCAAAGAAAAGAACTACAACAACGCTACAGAAAAACCGCCGAAAAAAACATGGAAAATGAATCGAAGGCTCTTAAAGAGTATATTAATGTAAGAATCTATCGAAAGTCGCTTATTTTTATTCGTCTTGAATTCTATCCCATTAAAAAGCAATGATGGTGTTTATGTTAAATAAAATAAAAATAAACAACAGATGACTAATATATAAAACAAATAATGAATTTTAATTAGATTAAACAAAACAAACTCAAATGTTTTTCTATTGTTAAAAGATATTGGACCAACAGAATAATACTCCCCAAATGCAAAAGCTAATCAGCAGGATATATCAACAAATTGAAATGGTTCAACAAGCATCAGCATTTGTATCGAGTCGCGCCGAATTATACGGAGCTATTCAACTGGTAAGATTTATTAACGTTTTATGCATCAGGTAAAGATCCATATAAGTATAACTTCCTGTTATTAAATAGTTACTTGTAAAGAATATAAGAAATTAATCTAAATTAAAAGTTTCTTTGGCGTGTTGTGATTAAATAACATGAATTTTTATATTTATATTTTTGTTACATAAAAAATATAAATTCAAATATGTTGAATGCGACTAGACTCCACTAGAGAATCTCATACGAGCTCAGTAGAAGTATAAATAGTAAGAATTACCCACTTGAAGTCTAGGAGTTGAATGTTTAGGCCTAAATTTAACGTTGTAATACTGATACAAGCTAAAAATATAGCCTAAAATGTATGGCATTAAACAATTGTGAATTTGCTATTACGAAGTTGCATATTCTAAAGTTTCAAAGATAAGGTCACCCAAGAAACCCAAAATACTCGGATGAAAACTGAATAATCAAATCTGTATGTGTTTCGAAACTTGGATCGACCTATTAGAGTTAATGTAATTCTCAAGTGGTTTTTACACTCGAATGGGATTTTTTTTAATTATTATGAAACACAGGAATAAATTTCTAAATTCATTTTTCAGGAAGAGAGAATGAATCGAGCCTTTGAAGTTATAGCTAAGTACGTAGAAAAATTGAAAAGAGTGTACGACAAAGACCACCAGGAATTGGAAGATATTCGACGTCTATTAATTGAAAATAAAGTGTTGCCTACTAAAATTAATAGTGGAGTTGAAAACGACGAATTGAAAAAGCCTCGTTTACCTTGTTCATACTCTCCGAGCAGAGTATCTGTAAGTTTTATCTTCTAGTCCCACGTTCGATTTGTTTGTTTGGATAAACTAATGATAATCCGAGGCGAAAAATTATATATTGTGGTAAAAATAAATTACCCCAACGCAAACTTGACGAGCGTCTGTCCTCGAAAAAGGCTTTCGAAGTTACACAAAATTTAAAGCACAAATATTCTTCTAATTAAATAAAAATTCTCTCCTTGTGACTACTTCGAAATCAGAAACAATGCCGATATGTTTCCTCCTGTTCATGTATTGTACAATGTTTACTTTAATGCTATTAATATTTTAAAGAAAAACAATACACCATCACAGAGCTCCAGATTAAGGTTTCACTCAACAGTCTCTTCAAGGATAATTATCCTATACCTATTTTAAGTACAGCTGATACTGTTGTACCAAATTTCATGTCATATAGACGGATGTTGATTAATATCTGTTAATAATTTTAAGGCTGCCATACACTACATGCCTGCGATAAGTGTCACATTTTCTGGTGACTATATCCCTGATCCCCATAGAAATACTATGTTCAGGTCCCGCACGTACTTTATCCCCTTCCTACCACCAACTAACTTTTGCTTCCTCCGGTTGTGCATGTTACTGCGGTACAGGAGGTACAGAATTGTTTCATGTTATGTTTTAGTCTGTAGGCTAACCGGGACGTTTGTTATCTAACCTTCCTATGACTCATATTTTGTAAATAAAATTGGTGAAATAAAAAATTCGTTTATAAGCTCATTAATTGGCGTATATTTTCAAAATCCTGTCTCGTGTGTTAAAGAGCGTTTCAATTCTTGAGCTCACTCTGTAGAGTACTCGTCTAGCGTGCGGTCCCGGGTTCAAATCCGAGACGTGGAAATATATAATAAAAAAATACGACACTATTATGATTCTCTGACCTCACATAGTTTGACCTCTGTCTCCTAAAAACAAAATCGTTCATCAGTAACTTAAGTAAACAAAAATGCAAACAAGTAATAATAAATTAGTATGTATCAGACCAGGCGTGGTTATAATTGTTAGCGTAACGGGCTGCATATCGTTAAATCCAAGGTTCGAGCTTTGATATGCCGCTGAACACGTTACGCACTTTATATCATGGAAGTTTATAATCATAGCAATCAATCTCGTTATTCAGTGGCCTCGTAATAGGCGTCAAAAAAAAAAAGAAGTGCCGAAACGTTTTTGTAATTAAACATGATTTGACTTTAATTTTGTTACACTTAATATATCGTCTTAATATACATACTAGTATAGATGTTTTATATATATTGATGTAAGTTAGTTTGCAACTGTTATTTTATCATGTTTGTTTCAAAGTCATTCATTATAATGCTTACACCTATCATCTGGATCTTTTACTAGGAAAACCGAGGTCGACGACTCAGTACAGTGGTCACTAAAGTTAGTAAAATAACAGCTGCTAGTAGAAGCTCATCATCTGGAACATCATCTTGTCCTCCATCCTCGTCCTCTGGTACTCCGTCGCCAAAATATTTATTGAGTAGACGCAGCTCCTTACCGACTGCAGAGCATTTATGTGGTTTTAGTAGTTCCTCCATTTTGTCTTCAGCTCTCAAGAATAAGAGTTGGAGTCAGGAGGACATTCCTGAGCAAGAATCCGAATGTCTCACGCAGGAAGAATAAGAATAAATGTAAGAAAGGTGTAATTCATCAACATTTAAATGTATGGCAAAAGTTTGTTTCAACAAAGCGAAGCAAAGTTTGTCGTTACGAGTGTTGTTCGTGCTAAATTGACGACTTTTACATAGACAGAACTATAAAGAAAACTCTTGGAGCACTTGACAGTTTCAAAAACAAAATGCTCTTTTAACACCAACTTTTATGTGTTTCTTATTGGCTCATTCTGTCTACTTAGATCTATCTTAATCAACCAAAGTAGGTACATCATGGACTGTTCTTATTACTCCAATATGTCTACATAGGATAAACACCTGCATGCGAAAAAGAATGTGCCAAATATGTGTTTTTTGTCTGATGCAACAGTATTTGTTGACATTCAATTTGGAATACATTCGTCATATCTCCTATCCTATACTTTTATTACTATCATATTGTTACTTCTCTTAATCAGCTGTGATACTTGTGTTGCTTTTATTAACCTCATAATGTCACTTCTCTTAATCAACTGTGATACTTGTGGTGCTTTATTAACATAATATTGTCACTTCTCTTAATAAACTGTGATACTCGTGTTGCTTTTATTAACATCATAATGTCACTTCTCTTAATCAACTGTGATACTCGTGTTGCTTTTATTAACATCATAATGTCACTTCTCTTAATCATCTGTGATACTTGTGTTGCTTTTATTAACATCATAATGTCACTTCTCTTAATCAACTGTGATACTTGTGTTGCAATGAGTTTTGTTGTTGTTGCTTGTGCTTCCTCTTTCATCTTTCGACTTCATCCTATAATTAAATACGTATATTGTCACAGTATAAAGAAGATTATTTTGTAGTTGTTTTTAAGGAATTTCAGTTAAACATTTGTTACAGTACGTTTTAAAAAACGCTATTTATAAATATTGAATGAAAAGGTAGAATAAAATTCATCAGTATATAAAACGAAATTAGTATTTATATTTTCAACCTGAACGACTCTTTATGGGCTAAATGGATAGATCATAGTGCAAAACGATAAGTTTGCTTGTTTTACGATGTCGTGAAAATACACGAAAATTCGTTACTTCATAATATCTTACACACTCGGGAATATTAAGTTCCAATTCACTCGGGAATTTCTAACTAGCTTGAGCTTAAGGAAGAGAAAAGGCTGTCTTAACTTTTGCTATAAGAACGAGGAGTCTTTTCTTATTTCTTATTTACTCATACGAATAAAAATTGACAAAACTTTCATTTAACATTCAGCTTGAACTTTTCCTTTTTTCGGCGAATGATAATAATTTTTAAAATATAGAGAATGTTACAGTGCTTGTAGACAAATTTCACCCTAAAATTACAGATAGAACAAAAATCACAATAATAAACTACAAATCTACAACCAAAACATTAGTAGGTTACACTCTTAACAACATTAACACCTCCAAATCAGCTTAATAATCTGAAGAAGATATATTACAAACGTCACAGTATTTTTCTCTGTTCAATGAATCTAAAAGAAACTGTACATTAAAATAAATCGCTATCAAACAGGGATCACGAAAAACTTAAACATTTATCCATAAAAATCTCATATATATAGAATATTTATACAAAACAAGATCCATCATCACACTGAAGTTCAATGTGGTAAGAACGTGAAGTGTTTGTTGCGAGCTACACCAAGACTTTAGTTACTTTACTCATTGGAATCTATTGTCTCTCTCCCATTGGTTCGTTAAACATTCGTCATTTTTCGTGAACAGAAGTGATTAGATTCGAGTAAACAAAATACATAGAACAAAAATATCAATTTTGAATATAACTTCTGTTATGAGATGAGATAGTGTGAGATAATTAAAATATAGAACTACGTTCATCCAGAACTAGATTTCAAATTATATGTCATTTGGGTCAATTAATCTACACCTGATGTGCAAAATAAATAAACAAAAATTCCAAGTTGTTACCGTTTCAGTGAAATCCTTTTAATAGTTTCATATAATATATTTGACACAAACCTATCTTATAACGTAAAAATTGATGAATAATTCACAGGCTTGCGATGGTTTTATTGGCTTGAAATTTTTATATGTTCTACAGTAATTCCTGTACGCTGAATACGAAAATAATATTCATTTTTCTCCGTCACGTACAGATTTTTCACAAAAAGTCATAACCCAATATATAAAAGAAAGACCACAACACGTAGTTTTGAGACTAAAAGATGTAGAGTTCACTCATAAAAATCAGGATGAATGAGGATGCATATTCGTTTGACATCAATGTTCTTCCCCTTTCTTCAGTTTGTTTGTATTTTTATTAACAAATATATAATACTAAAAACATTTTGATTGTGGTAAACGAAATAATAATTTGATCTAAGTAAGAGTTTTTTCTTCTTCCTGATTTGTAAAAAAATCTTTACGTAATAGAAAAAAATGAATATTCTTTTCGAAATCTGCGTAGTTGAATTATGGAAAATCCGTTATTAAAACCAAAACATCTTTTATGAAGTTTAATATTCACAGGCCTGTGTAACAATACACATAGTAGGTAATATACGTATATTATACCTTAATACCTAAAACCGAAAAAATGTTATTTGTTTTACTTCACTAAACAGAACGGAAAGGAAGAAATTAGCGAAAACATGAAGATGGAAAAATAAAACAGCAAATATATATATTCCATACTCAAAGAAATCTGTGAACCACGGTTCATCATTATAGCGCACTCTGTGTTGCAGAAATGGATTTTTTTTTTTAATTGTATTAAAATATTACTTTTTTGTGTGTAGCTGCTGTTGTACTTATGCATGGCCGGATGTTCATAGTTTTCTGAAATCAACAAATAATGCAAACCAATGATATCTAATACTGGAGTCTCCCAGTGGGAGAGTGGTAAGTCTACGGATTTACAACGCTAAAATCAGGTGTTCGATTCCCTTCGGTAGACACAGTACATAGCCTGATGCGGCTTTGCTATAAAAAAACACACACACACACTAATATTGGAAGTATAATCAACTTACAAGATGTGTTTATTATAGGTAGTGAACCACTAGTGAATTAGATGTTGAGTTCATGAGGTACACAAATTGTTAACTTATAATGCAGTTATCTACTAATTACTTGTACAAAACCAGATGTATTTTCATATTATACAGTAGGCTGCTCAAAACCTATAGAAGAAGAGTGCAAAGTGACTCATCTGATCACATCATACACTTCCAATCATTTATTGCCCATGGCTGGTTCTTTAAACTTCACTGGAGCTGTTGTTTTTCTGCATATCTACACAATGGGATATTTGCGCTTTATTATATATGGGGAATCGATCTTCTGATTTTAACGTTGTTAGTCCGTTAACTTAGTGCTGACTCACTGAGGGATCATGAAATAAGTAGTGTTCAAACTGGTTACCAGCGTGTCACATGATATTTGTTTGTAATATATTTTGAAGGAACTAGTCAGTTAGGACATAGTCTGACGTGTGATATATCTTACAGACGGTTTCAATCATCTTTTGTCCCGTCTTTCACCAGATGTCTTTCCTTTCGATTGCCACTGCTAATAGATCTTAACTACTTTAAAAGGTCATTTAAAGAAATGGCTTTTGATAATGACATCCTCTCTTGCTAGACAGGTAGCCATTATAATGCCTCTTAGAAATTTTGAGAGATCCTTCTTATTGTTTATTGTCTTGCACTCATTTTAATATGACTATTTCTTTGAATTTCTGGAGCTCGGGTAATCACTTGATATATCACCTAATCAGTCTATTTCACATGAGCCAATGGACGCGTGTTCAAGAAATGTGTGTGCGGGACCTAGTAAAGTAACCTTCCAATGTATGTCTACAATTAGAAAATCCAAACTTATCATTAAAAAGATTGTACAGCTATGCTTTCTACTTTCAAAAGGCTGTGCCGACTGTCACCCGACATTACATCTTTCTTTTTTGACAGGTTATTAATTCCAACCGTGAAAGGATATAAAGATCTGTAGATGCTGTCAGGATTATTGGCATAAAACTACACTTTATTTTTTATAGAAAAATTTTTTTCAAACAATTTGATAAAAAGCGAAATGATTTTTAATAAATAGATTTGATATCAATTTGTATAATTGATATTTGTATATCAATTTAGTAGGGATTTGCTTTTCTGGTAGCGTCACCTACTATAAAGCGAAGCGTTGTTTTGTTATCCCATTTTTTGTATGGTAATCACTGAGACTGATACAATGATAGTGTTGAATATGTGAAAATTCTATAGATATATAGTCTTTAATTTTTTCTTTATCTAAAGTATGTGAATGGTATAATTATATTTAACGTTATTATTAAGTTTATTCAATACCATAAAGTAACGTGTGTATTTTTAATTTGTAAACATTTTAACTTTTTTTAAAGATATCTGTTGTGGCTAACTTTTACAGTTCACATACAAATTTCCTAGTCCTAGCTACGCAGCAGTGCATGGCAGCTAGGTAGAAGTCTGCACTAGAAGAATTATTTTCCTACTCAAAGTGACGAGTCATAGTTTTGAATTATCTCTTGTTCCCTTTGAAATATTCAAAAACTCAAATATTAGTTAATAATATACTTGATTTGAGTAACTGTACATATGATGTAAGAAGAAGTAAACGTTTATACTATATCCCATGTGGTCTAGTGGCTAGGATACCTGGCTTTCACCCAGGAGGCCCGGGTTCGATTCCCGGCATGGGAAATTTAATTTTTCTATTGTCCTTTAATATTAATACGTTATTTTAAATTTTCAAATAATATTGTACAAACGTATCAAATTGTTCTTTATTGCTTACATAATATTTTTTTTTTTTTTTACAGTAAACATCCTATTTTATTTCACGGCTATAATAATAAAATATAACATTCAAAAGCATTTTCGATTTTTAATAGGTATCAATTTCGATATTATTATTATAATAATAAAGATGAGGTGTGTAACTTGAATTTCTGAGTATTTTATTATGCACTTTATGAAGAATATTATTATAACTTATCTAGAGGTCCACAGTTACGGGAAGAAAGCAGTATAATGGAGGTGCATAGTAGGTGAGTACATAATTTTCCTGAAAGGGGGCAGAAGGTTGCCTAAAGGGGTCACCTGCTTTAATCAATAACCCCACTATGCAGTAGTATGTTGTCTCAGTCAGTCAGGGGACACTAGAATGGCGTCACATTTTAGGGACGTTTAACGTTGCAATTTGCACTGTCGTGACGTCAGTAAAACGTGCGCATGCCACGAATCATGAGAAGAATTAGGCACCCTGTAGGTTACAATACAGTATCACATATGAACTTCAAAAATAATAAATATAAATATTTCTTATTCTTAACTTTTGGTTTTATGCACTCTTGAAACAGAAAGAACATCTAGTACGTACTCTACACACAATAAAGTTTTGTGTCGTTCATCGCCTCTGTCTTCAAAATAGTTCCCATTTCTATGAAATTCAAGCACAGCGTCTGTTTATATTTGTATTCATCCTTATTGCAGTTATTCGGGAAAAAATTAAAATGATGACAAAACCTTATCGAAACGTTGTACATTTGCTGTTATGTTAAACTTATATTAAAGTTTTTCTTCATTACCCATTCAAGCCGTCTCCAACCATTACCAAAATTCATGTTTCTCAAAATCTTACTTTATGTGATTTTATACGTTCGCCTATATTAATAAATGCTCCCTAGTGGCACAGCGGCATGTCTGCGGACTTTCAACGCTATAAATCGGGTTTCAATACCCGTGGTTGGCAGAGCACAGATAGCAATTTGTGGTTAACTACAAACAAACAAACCAATATATATTATTTCTTTAGATATTCGATTGGGTTATGGATAAGAAAAGATACTTACGCAGTGGAATAACTTTTTCTGCTAAATGTATAATCAAAAACATTGAATTAAATAATATTTAGGCTGTTCCTCCCATATAAAATCCGTGTTTCTTTTTTCTTGAAAATTTTGGGTATATATAGTGAAATTTCCAATATTTTCTGTTACTTCTCGTGTCTTTACATTATATTTATGCATTTTTTAAGACTAAAATTTACCAAGACCACCTATTAAATGCCTAAATAGATATAGTTAAACGCCCGGATCGGTACAATCCGCCTCAAGAACAAAATGGCACCACTGAATTATAGAAAAAAAACAAATATACTTAAACTCGTTCTTCCACACATGAAAAACAGCTTCAGAGTTGAAATTTATTCTATAATTTTTTTTATTTATTTGAATTTATGTATAAAAATAAAATAAAAAATCGCGAATCTGAATTTATTCTAGTGCACTCCCAACGGAAAGATTAGTATTTGTGAATTTGTTAGCATAACATGACACTCTTAGTCCCAAAGGAGGAAAGTCGTAATAGTTTTGAAAAAAAAAAAAGAGAGACTGATTTCTCCTTGTAACTTGAAAAAAAAAAAAGTGTAGTTTTAATTAATTATACTTGTCATATGACATTAGTGTTAGACATATTATGTTTTAGACACTGCATTCGTTATTTAGTCCCTTTTGGTTTTTCAAGAAATAGAATAGTGTATAATTGTTGTATTTCAATCACACTATGTTCGCCATATCCATTGCCGACGACGCGTTTCTCTCAATCCTGAGCTCATCATTTCGATTGAGACACGACATAGTATGGGTTGGAACATTATTTATATACGCCATTTGTTACAACAAGATGTTTTACAGGTTGGCATTTTCAGTTTGAAGTAAAAATATTTTGTTTTGATCAATTAAAGATATTTCCATAAGTAATTGTTTTTAAAGACAAAAGTCTGAATCCCTATAATCCGAACGCTTCTAAAAGCAAGCCCGTAGCCAGCGGGGGTGGTCGGTGGGAATATGTTTTATGTGTGTTTAAATGCAAAGATAAGTTACAGTTTTAATAAAAAAATTACTAAACATATTTTGTTCAACTATGATTTTAAATTTACATCATAACATGTGCATTTTTTTGTAAAATGCCCCCTCTTTCCCCTTCCTGCTAGTGCCCATGTAAATTGTAACAACATGGTGAGTGAGGCTCAGCAATAATTTAATTAATATAAAGTGCCCAACAATATGTAATCTTGATAAGTGAGAACAGTATATTTAAATAGCTATATAATTCTATACTTATTATCAGATTGATTTTTATTTTTGATCTTAGATAGCTTACTCAGACTGAAAGTTAATATTAATATGTTTATAAGTATTATTATTTCTGAAGCGATTATTAAAGATTCTCTTGTAGGGCGAAGTTCAGGATATCGTTTTATTAACATACTGCAAATGTTTTATTTGTTCTAAATTTCTGCAAGCCTGTTTTGGCTGGTATTAATTTTAATAACAGGAACACAATAGGTAATAAAATAGTTTAAAATTTTATTTAGTAATTTATTTTCAAGATATATTTAAATGGAGTTTCTACAAGTTGATTTCATTGGATATGATCCACGACAAACTCACAAACTCGTGGTATTAATGAAAATGTACATTACTAAGCAAAAGCAAACTATATACAAAATCAAAGATATGAAACTAACATTTTGGTTTGAAAAAATAAACTCTGTGGCAAAAACTTGTACGCACATTGAATTAATGAAATGATTTTCTTTGTAAAAACTAAACAAAATAGTTAATTCAGTTTGCATGTAATTTTAATTTTTAGTTATGATCAATAATTTTTCCCTTTGCACTTTGTCCCCCCCCCTCCCAAGTCATGTCCTCTACATCCAAATAAGACTTAAACAATTCTTTTTCAATATTTCTCATTCCTAAACTTAGAAAAAGTATACCATATATAAAAAATTCCTGTTTGTTCTCCAGCAACTTACAAACAAGTTTTATCAAAGATGGTTGAGGTGTACTTCATTATGAATGTTAGACATATTTAGATATTGATAAATAATTAAATACTTATATTCAGATAGTGCTGCTGCCTAGAAAAATTAATTTAGTTCTTGATCTTCACCTGTACTCTTCTTTTTCTTCAATCTTTTACTTTCTTTATTTAATTCTTCAGTTTCTATTTTTATAATTTATCATAATGTATTTCTGTAGTCCAGTCTTCTTTTATTTTTTATACACCCCTTTAACACTTCCATAAAATCATATTTTTTCCAATTCTCTAATTTTATTGTTTGTCTCATCATTTTTATTTTCCCTTTATATTTGTTCACTTACTCACAAAAATCCTTTATTAATGTACTCTTCCATATCTTCTAGATCTAATCACTTTTTTGGTACATAACTTATGCAATTCTCTTCTAGCCTTCACATAATTCATTTTATCTTCCTCTTTTAATGTCTTTCCAAATTTATTTAAATATTTTCTTACTTGTCTCTTTTTATTAATACACTGTATCAAACCAATGTTAGCCTTTCCCTTTCTTGTCATCCATTTCCTCAGCTGCTTACTTTCATATAATATTTAACATTTCTAAATATTTTATTCCTCTTTCACCATTACATTTTATTACTGAAGCTATTATCATTCCTATGCATCTAAAATTTCCCTCTTTATCTCATTGCATTCTGCCATTAAAAATTGTCAATCCATTTTCTTCACAAAACTATTAATCATCTTTTTCTTTGTATTCAACTCATCATCTTTAGGTTTCTTTGTCAAACTACTAGATGCTTGGTGAGAAATAGTTTCAAAAAATATTCCAATAAAAATTTAATCATTTAGTATGAAAAACGCCTGTATTTTCTACTATTTTTGGCTTATTAAAAGTTTAATGAATCTGTGACTTTATTTTACTTTATTTGTATAAAGTACTAGTAATATTGGACAGCAGAATAAAAACTAAACCTTTGGTGAAAGTTAAATTGCTACTAACTAAAGAATGAATAAAAACAACTAAGAATGTGGTGACAAGATGTTAGATGGAGGAAGAAAACTATATAAGACTGCTGAGAAAATTATATATATTGATCAACTTATTTTGTTTCTTTTAGGGAGGATTCTAATATCAATATTTGCTGTTTAAGAAAACAACTGATTATAAAAGGTAATTCATTTTATTAAATGTATGTATGTTTTTCTATTGTTACATTTGTAGTAAGATAATATAATTCAAGAATAAGTTTCTCAGAATGCAAAGATGGAGAGGTATGGGGTGATAGCTTCCACTTTTATTAACATCTTTACAATCTAAAAGTAATACAACATTCACTGTAAAGCCACAATAAATCCACTACAAATGGATCTACTGTATATCTTGATAAGGATCAGTGATGGGTTGAGTTGATGGGCTCAACCACAGGAAATATACTTTTTACATGATATATAATTTTACTATTACATGAAAGCATCATAAACATGTAACCAAACATTAGCTCAACATTTGACTGGAACTTACTTTAATAATAAAGGCAATGTGTAATATACATGGTCTACAAGCCTATAACTGTCTATATAACATAACTGGTATTTTACAAATATAACAATTATATATGCAATGAATAATTACAGAACATTATGTGAGAACACTTCCAAAAAAATGTTCTATGATGAAAAACGTGATGTAATTTTTAGGCCAAATTCTATTAGTGCATGTAGGTTACATTATCAGATTAATTTATTTACAATACTGTAGATAAGATCCAAGAGGTATAGATTAGTATTGTGCTAAAATTAACTAATGATATACAATTTTTCTCATCCTGTATTACAGTTGTATTGAAAATTTTATCCAAACAACAAATAGAGACAAGCGTAACTTAGCCATTTTGCAAATAATTTGCATATCAAACAGGTCAACTCCAGTACATTTTCTAATCTTCTTTAAATGAATGTGCAAAATTTAAAGAAATATTAATGTTTTCAGTAATAGAGATTAACTGATAAAATTTCTTTCTGCTTAATAAATAAATGTGATATTTATTTTAATAGCATTATTAATAAATTAATTAATAAATGTGCTATTTCCCTTGCCTGAAAAAAAACTACTTGTCTAGGAAGTTTTGCAAAACTACTTCATTTTAAGTAAACTTTCTGTCTTATGTAGAATAAGCACAAACTTAAACTTTCTATTTGTGAAAAATGAATTATTTTTACATTTCAACATCAATGAAAAAAAATATTATGGCTCATGTTTTAAAGAGATAAAGAATGAATACCATCTTTTTATTATATAAAACAATGCACTATTCCTTAATATTTAATATGTTAGTATAAGTAGCTACATTGTAAGGTATCAGCAGACTGATCTAATCACTTATGGCTATAAAACCTGTGAAAATATTTTCAAGTTAGAACAAACATGAACTGTCAAAATTTTTTCATATAGTTATTAAGGGGGTTAGTGGGTTCCATGGGCCTGGTGGTAACGCTGCTCAACTCACAATCTGAGGGTCACAAGTTCAAATCCTCATCACTGAAGGTGCTTGTTTTGTATGGTTGCTGACTGGGTCAACAACCCTGGTGTAAAAAATCTTAGCTTAGAAAAATACACTTTGATCCAAAACTAATTGTGATTAAGGTAATAACAAACAGAGGGAGGTTCCGTACACCCAATAAATTTTTAATACATTTCTAAAGCAATAATTTTATAATTCTTGCAATTCATGAAGTAATACAAGTAAACTGATATTTAATGGACAATATATTATATAAAGAACAAAACCAGTTCTGTTCAAACAAAAAATAAGTATAAGCAGCACTTGGAGAATTATTAACACCTATGTGTATGTGTATTAATAAATCAAATTTTACAGTGTTGAAAACATAACCCAAAAGTATGTTTTCCCCTATTAGATTTTCAATACAGCATAATAAAGTTTTGTCATTAAATGTCATAGACAAACTTTTAAATTCTTATGAATAGTAATATAATAGATTTTTGCATATAGAACTCTCACTCATTCAATTACATTCTTGTCAAAAATAGTATAAATTATTTCACAAGTTAATTACAAAAAAAATACTAAATGTTACTTTGGTTTTTGCTTTAGTGAAACATTAAAAATGGACTATTTCATACTTTCCTTTAGTTATATCATTTAGATTTGTACTACAGCTCAGCCCTGTGCAAATAATTTTTCATCACAAACCTAAGAAACCTTACCCGACGATGATTTTATCATATATTAGTGTGAACATGTTGAAGGAAATTAGAGTGTAGCAGGTTTAAAAAAACAAAACAAATTGTTGAATCAGTAACATAAATTATTAGTAGCATACTTCTACATCCACAGACATGTTGTTGTAGTTGTAGTCATGTTTATTTCAAGAGAATCTACACAAATATCATATTTAGCTTTATATACATAATCGAGACTTTCTTAATCAATCAAAGTAATCTAAACTGGTAGAATGATAAACTAATTTATCTAAACTAATTTCTACATATTTTTAAATTAGATAACACTCAAATTTGTACTTTTTTGTGAAACATTCACTGAGTTTTCTCATCACTACTTAAACCAACTTATTGAGATACCAAAAACAACTTAATGGTGATTTTTCATTAATATCTGTATAGATGTAAATATTTAGGAGAGCATTTTATATGAAAAATTAAACTAAAGAAAATTTAATAACATTAAAGAAAGTGTTTAGCACTGTTTCATGCATCATTTTAATTATTATAGGCCTCTATATTTAGACAATCCCCAACATTTTTTACTCCAAGTGCCAAGATGTCATTATTGTTCACATTCATTAAATTTAAACCTATTATTTCTGCTTCTTTAAAGCAAGCTTTATATTTGGGTAAAAATAAACTGTCTAACCAGTCAGGATTTCATTCTAGGAGTAGTTTATGCTGGAATTCTTTTTGTACTGACTTCATTATGATTATTTCACTATTACTTTCTCTGGTGATTAAAAAAAGAAACAAGACATAATTCAAGGGTTGCTTACTTGATAAGATGTTACAGGATAAGACGTCTTATTGATGTACTAAATGAGAATTTTTAGTTTGCATATGGGACTATCCATGTATGTCTTTTCAATACACTGTGAAAACTGGGAAACCATAGTATCACTAAGACTGTTGTGTGAACAGTCCTGACAGGGATGACTAGTCACCTGATAATTGAGAGAACTCATTTGACCCATGAAATGCTATCGATTAATAATTTCTGGAGAGTAGGTACAACCTTACTAGTAAAATTCAGGAGGTGGTGCTATCATTGGTGGATAGTGGTCAGTAGAACTAATGCTAGAGGAACTGGATGATGGAGGCCCTGCTGCAAACTCTGGAGGAGGAGGAACAAGTTCAGTGAGCACATCTACCTCATTCACTGCTGCTAGACCCAGGGAATCTACTTCAAGACGGATCAGCTGAAGGCTTTCATCACTACTCTGAATCAACTTTGAAGTTTCATTTTCAATTTTCCTCCACTGACCTTTATTATCTAAGAAAGTCTTTTTGTGATTACTTTCCACCTCACCAGCATCAAAACTTTTATTTTCATTTTCTAGTGTTTTGATAAGTTTAACTTTTGAACTAGAATTTTGATTTTGTTCAAAAGTAGGATTAGTTCTGTCAACATAAGATTCAGATTTTTGGCTAGAAACCAAAATTTTGTTATGGTTGACTCTACTCGTAACTATTGATGAAGAACTATCATAGCCAGTATTAATTTGCTTGTTTAGACTTTGAGAATCCACTTTTTGGAGTACTTCTGTAAAACTATCACCAAACTTCTCCATTTTGACAGAAAAGTTTTCTTTATTTTGCCCTTTAACTTTATGGCCATCTTCTGGTGAGATCCCAGTCACAGTAGACTCATTCTGAATTTCAACATCTGATGAAACACCACTAGAACTGTTCTCATATTTATCAAGATCTTCATGTTCAAAGTTATTAGGAAATGATTTGGATGATCTTATTAAAGTGCTAAAAGGCAAAGATACATCCTGTTGGTTTGTTTGTGATCTGTTCTGAGCTCCTATGATTGCTATATGGAGATCATCAATCTTCTTGGAAGGTAAGGTAGCAGACTTACTAGAATTCTTTTTTTGTTCAAAAACAGATATCTTTTCATTTAATGGACTTGGAGAAAATTTTACAGTTATTTCTTCTTTGTGACTTGTTGGTATGCTTTCTATTTTACAAGAATCTTTATAGTCATTTTTTGTTAAATCTGCATGGTGATCAGACCCAAAAGACATCAAACAAGTTTGGGAAACAGTTTTGGTTTCTGTTTTGATGTCTAATAAATTTGAATTTTCTTCAAACTCATTCTGCCTGCTTCTCAACAGTGCTGTTCCTATATGTCCATCATATGTATTTCTTTCATTATAACTTCTGGGCACTTGCTTAGTGTCATTAGTACTAACATTGGGTTTATGGTCATAATTACTTGTTTTGCTCTGATAATTTTGAGCAAGTCTGAGTTTCATTCTTGCTTCTTGCATGGCTTGAATCGCTTGCATATGTGTATTTTGAAGGTGAGAATATCTTGAACAACAATCTGTAGGTTGTACTTTGTCTCCAGTAGAGGTTTTCTGATCTTTCAAGCCTTTGGAAGAAAAACTAACTTCTTCCTCACTGCTTTCATAATCAGGTTCTGGAATAAACGGTTCAGAGGTTTTGCAATTTGCAGCTTTCTGAATATTATGAACTTCTGCAGGACAAATTCTTCCACTGACAACCTGATGCTTCTGTGTTTTCAGAGTCCCATTATCAGACATCAACCCACTGTCAGAGGATAACGAATCTCTTTGTTTGTGATACATTCTAAAAGTGGAATGAATTTCCCCAGATTCTCCACTATTTTCCGTTTCAGAGAAAGTACTTGATGTAGTTAACAGTTTTGATCCTGATATCTTTGGAGGCAAGGAATGAGACCTGAAGCTGGAGCCTCCACTTGCTCTTGAGGAAGAATGCTCAAGCTTTAGAGTCTCAGTTGTAGTCTTGTAACCTACAGGCACCATTGACTCAGGAGGGACAAGCAGTTTGGCATTATCTCCAGGACGAAAACTCGACATAATTGCAGATTCGGGTCTTCTTGCAGTGGTAATATTAGCATACTCTCCTAATGATCGTGAAACATTAACTTTCACTACTAGTCCCTGTGGAGGAGGAGGTGGACGGTTTGTCGGAGGAGGACACTTGGTTCTTGGTGGCACTGGCACTTTCTCATTCTGGTGAAGAGGCAGAGTTTCTGCATAAATCTGACAAGGAACTTCAGTTTTGGTCAAAGTATCAATTTTTTTTGCACTAGTAACTTGGTCATATAAATCTTCAATAGACTTCCAAGACTTATAAGAAGATGTAACACGTTCTCGGACCGAAGAACCAAAATACTTTTTGTAGTTGTGTGGAGGACAAGCCCATGAATGTCTAAAGTTTTTGGCATCCAAAACATGGATGTCTTCCTGACTAAGACATTTATTCTTATAATGATTAAGGCTGTTATACCTCTCCACATCAACACTTAGATCTGGAGTGCTATGGAATGTTTTGTGTGCTTTCACCACATCATACGTCTTGGAACGTGTAGCTTTTGAGCGTTTCATTGCTGCTACGCTAGCATAAACCTTTGGCATCTTAGTCAAAGAAAACAAGTTTTTTGAAACTGTAAAAGAATGCTCTATATGATTCTTTTCTCTCTGGTTAGAAAAAATACACTCCAATTCTGATGTGGGAATATCTCTCGCACATGATGCAGGATAAATGGAAGCAACCTTGTTTGAACTTTCTGCTACAAAATTTGCTGGCTTGTTTGGAATGCTTTCAATGGAACTACTTTTGGTTGATCTTCCTTCAGAGTCGTATTCATTTACTGTTCTGTCCAGTGCCTCTAGAATAGAAATATAAAATAAATTCTCCTTAACTTACCTTACAATTAAGTTTATTTTTACGCATCTACAATTTTATTAAGTTGTTAGTTAACATACCCATTTAGTGCACATAAGGGCCCAGGGGAGTGAAATAGGGATTGGCATTTGGGTGTGACCTCTTCCCTTAAATTATTATTGTGGTTTATCCTAATAACTTAGTATAAGATTATAGTACAAATTTGAGATTGTATCCACAACATTTAATAAAGCATATACAACTAATGAAATAATGCAATCTGTATGTACTCATAATATAATTTATGGTATCATAAACTACATTATAATCATGATTAATTGTTAATTAATTTATCCTACTTTTGTCTGTTAACATTCTACTACACTGTGCGCCTGTGCTATTATGAAGGGATGATGCAAATGGTATCCCTACATTTACTTCCTTTTTTGAAAAGTTTTTTCTTTACTTGTTTTATACAAATAAATGTAAATTAAAAAAGTGTTTCAGCAGCTATTTCTCTTGTGTTTGCAATACTTGAAAACAATATAGCATGGGTGGGAATGTAATAATTAAGATCCTTTCATTATGCAGTAAAATGTTATAAAACAAAAGTAATATAACAAACCTATGTCTGTTAGTTCAGCCACAAGGGAACGTGCTCGTGCCCTACCAACAGAAAGAGTAGTTCGAGGATCCCGTCTGGGTGGTGGTGGAGCTTTAAAACATGAGAATATAAATAAATACAAAACCTTCGTTTTTTCAGGTGTGACATTTTTTACCTTTGCATTCATCTATTTAAATCATTTTAAAATCACACTTTTTTAAAAAAAAAAAAGAAATGTGGTATGGATTATGAATTTTTAAAACAGTATTCCATATTACTTAAAGTACGTACATGAACAAAATTGAAACAATATCTTATACAATAATTTACAACAAACACAGCTAATCCTGCTATGTTTATCCAACCTCAGTCATCTTAAGTACATTTAACAGCAAATTTACATTGGTAATTAACTGTATGCTCGCACAAAATAGATCTTTAAATATATGTAAGAAAAAAATTCAGGTACTGTTAACCATAATATGGAGTAACAAAAGAGCCTTTTAGATTGCAAGCTAGTTGGTAAAGGATCTCTTTTAAGATCTAAAACAACTGAGCTGAAATTTTATATTTTGGAGTCACTGATTAACAAAATATGATATGGCCTAAGTGTAAGTTTTTTGATTCAATATTATAGGAATTTATATACTGTAAATGCTTTTTTTAGTCATATTGAAATAAATCACACATACAAAAATTATCATGAAATTACAAAATCTCTATAGGATTTTCACCTTTTTTAAGAGAAAGTTTGCGTGGTAGGGTGGCACACTGTCGCTGCACAGTATCTGATTTATCACTGGCATTTCTAGTTAGCTGCGTCTGTACTGAAACTACTGTCATGGCAACTAAATCTCCAGACTGACGAATTATTGCTACAACTCTTTCATGTGGAGCTTGAGACACATCTTGTCCATTGATCTGATAGCAAAATAAAATAAAAACATTTGATCAAAAACTTTAGAATCTAGAAAACTAGCCATAATACATCTAGCCAGTACATTCTAATTTCTCATCAAATGGTTTATTTAAATGTTATTTAGCAAAAGCTTTAGCATTCTGGAACTAAAATACACACTGAAAAGTCATCGTTTTTACTTCAGTTTTGTATCAACTGTGATTATTTTTTCATTGTAAGTAACCATGAAGACTATCTGTGCTATGCATGTCACTAACCTCCAATAGGAAATCCCCTTTCTTTAATCCAGCTAAATCAGCAATTCCACCTCTATCTACATCATCAAGGTATTGCAAGCTTGGCCAGTTATCTGTCACTTGCCTTTCCATCAGTGGACTTGTAGCTAAAGAAAATATCACATTTAAAGAGGTTTTAAATGTAATTCATTTTGAACTAGCACCTTAAGGCATGCCTATTACTAAATTACATTAATTATACCTTTCTTAAGAACCTTATTTAAAAAAACTATGGAGTTGGCTTTCATTACCTGCAGTTTAATAACATAACCTCATTCAGTTTATTGACAAATTTATACCAGATATTAAAATATGTTGTTCATATAAAATTCAATATGAATAATGTGAAAATAAAAAACTATATATTAACAAAAACAGCATAGGAAACTGCATGAAGCTGTGACAGAACTAGTTGGATTATTCTACAACATTGTGTTGGAGAAACGGATTTCTGTACCATAATGGGGATTGAAGCAATATAACTATACATCCCTATTAGTTTTGAAAATCTGGTATAATTAGACTAAATCTGGGTCAATTTGTGCTCTGAGGAAAATTTCTGGAGCCATCCAAAACAACAACTCAAAGGTCGTGGAATGCACTTACTTTCTTAGTATTGTATTGTACTAGTCTAAGCATATTGGATTTATAAATTAAAATTAAAGAAATAAGCAATAATCTGAAACTCTTAAGATTACAGCTAGCAGGCTAAAGTAAAAAGTCAAATCTTACACTGAGCTCCTCTGAGAACAAAACCAAAACCTTTCTTTCCTTTGTGGAGGATCACAGTTCGTGCATCTCCATACCTAGTAGATTAAAAAGAAAATTCAAAATGTCTGCTTCATTTATTACAAGCTGTATTTTTACTGGTTGTCTTATGTATGTGTTACAGATAATAAAGTAATTATGAAAACTTTACTGGGCAAGAGACAAAAGTTTAAAATATGACAAAGTTGTTTTTGTGTTATTTGATATATTCATTATACATTTTCGAAAGTGACATCCTACACTTAACTAATTTAGCTTTCATTGACTGGGGTGTTATGAATAACAAAGTAAACTGAAGTTATCTTAAATATTACAAATTGTTTCCATCATTTAAATCATAAGTGTTTTTGCAAAATCCCAGAAACGTTTTTCAGAATTGAACAGTTTTCCTCTGGATTAACTGTGATATAACTGTTCACATTTTATTTCCTTATATCTGCAAAAGATTTAACAATAAAAAGATCAACTGAAATGTTGAAATGTTAATACAATTAATCTGTGATTTTTCCTCACAACATTTTCTGTCTCTTTTAATCATTAGTGAATTTATCATATATTTATACATTTTTCTTTGTTAAAACAACTAATCTAATTCAGGTTTTTAAAATTAAGGTATAAACAAATTAATTTATTTTACTTATAAAAACAATAATATATCTAATAACAATTATACAAGACAGTTAAAGTGTTCAAGTGATGAAAATCAGACAGATGTGAAAATACTGATAACACTATTATTCTGGATGTTACACAATAAAGCCATTTTTTAATACTTTAGTAGCCTTATAAGTTTAAATAACAAAGCTCTTAGATACGATGTATTTTGAAATACAATATCTCTCCCTCAACCAGAGGTAAAGTAGTGTTAGGTGGCAGGGAAAGGAACAAGAAATTTCAATAATTTTTTCTTGGAGGTGTTGAATACACCATTTAAAAGTCCACATCCTCCTGTATCCAAATATGCAATTCATGTGATGTTAACGTATTTCAGTCAAGAATCACGAGCAGTCAAAGACACATAAGGTTTCAGAATGGTCACACCACTTTACCAGAATCAGTCAATAACACAAGATTATTATGTTTTGTTTTTTTTATTCACAAATCAAATTATGTGATCATTTTTGATTGTCTGTTTGACGTTGGAAACCTTGTTCTTGATCTTTTGATATGGCAGAAAATACTGCTACCATTGCTACTGTCTTTGTCAGTAGCAAACCATTTTTGAGTGCCACCACAGTATCTTTGGGCTTGATAGATGGATTTACCCAACAAGGGCTGTAAAAAATGACCATCGTGATTGCGACCATAGCAGCTACACATATTGCAAGTTGAACATGCAAGTAATCAAGGGATGATGAGGATGAATGCAGAAGAGTAACAAAGTTCCAGTCACGATCAGCAAGACTTGTAGCTACCTGTTGAAGATCAGATGGGCTCTGGTTTGATAGTTTGAAAAACAGATGCAATAATGGGTGAAGAAGAAGTCACACATATTGTACCGTTGGCTACACAACAAGAAGTAATGTCATTAACTATGAGATTTCTGCTGATGATGTGGCCAGTCAGAAACTTGGGAAATTTTCTCCCAATTTGGAAATTGTAAATATCAGGTCTCATATAAGTTTTAATTAAATCAGATAAATCCTGGATTTTATACATCTGATCCCTGCCACCAAGTCACCTCTGGATGAGGGAGAAATCCTGTGTTAAATAAGATAATAATGTAGTAGTTAAAATGAAGACACCCTGGATGTAATTAGTTGTTGGATATACGAGACTGATTAGTTTAAGAGTTATTATTCAGTTTATTTAGTGATTTAACATTTAATGATCATTTAGTTTTCATAAGAAGAGTGTTAAAAGTTAATTATTTTAAAAGCAATAGTTATGAAAAGTTGCATAACATAACTCTGTACATGTTGTACATTGTGTTTGTAGTTTCAGTGCTGTTCTAGGCATTTGTAATATTGTTAATGTCATCTTACTCGATGCTTCTAAGTTTTTTCTCCTTATGTGAATATTGTTGTGATAAGAGGTATAGATGTTAATAGATTTTTCTGTCGCATATTATAAATACATGCAGATAGAGAGTGCAAGAAAAAGTTAAAGTAAGTTAGTGAAAGTGAAGTTAGACTGCTTGATTGTCAGTTTAGCCATAATGGGCAATTCCTAAAGAGAATTTATTATCGATTGTATTGTGATAACAGAGGAGAGAAGAAATAATATGTTCTGTCAAAAAGTGTTCTAAAGCAATTGAATCCACCGGTGTGGTCTTTGACAAAAGAGAGACAATTATTTAAAGCTCTGGATACAAATGTGATAACCAATAGTGTAACGAATTCTTGTACATATGTTTGACTTGTTTTGAATATATCATTTTAAAACAAGTGGATTGTGTGCCATCTGTTTCTTGTTGAAATTTATTGCCAACAAGTCACAGACACCTACTGTAAAGAATCCGGCCCTATAAAAACCTGACATTCATGTGGTAGAATCCTGAGTTAAAATTTCAGAAATGATCCTGAAATAAATGATAGTAGGTATAGTCTAGGAACCAATTTTTAGGTTTTCTGACCATCTCTTCTCTATGTAATTTAAATACTAATGAGCAAAGTTTTTACATATGCTAGATCATATAATTTCAACATAATGTATATAGTATCTTACACTTTCCACTTTCTTGGAATGGTGTTAGTTTTTCTTGTATTCAATTCTCTACGGCCTTCAACTCGAGGTCGGCCAATTGGTGGCAGGTCTTCAATTTTTCTCAACTTTATTTCCTGAACACATGAAGATGGAAATAAACCTTCTACTCCATTTCTTAGCCTGCCTTCAAGAAGTCCACAATCAGAGACACCAACAACTAAAAAAAATAAGTATTTTAAATAATCTGGTAATTTGAAATTGTAACACAAAAATAAATTGGAAGCCAATAATGACAGTATACATATTAATAGAAAGTGAAATCAAAGTAAAAATTTAAATGTTGAAAGACCTACCCATGATGAATTCATTGTTTTGTGCCTATTTTCAAATTATAATAAACTAATGTAAATGTATAAATTGTCATAAAAACATAGTTATGAGAATTGTACAAGCTTACTATCCAAAATATCTCCTCGTGTCAACTGAAGATGAGTAGGACTACAAGGGTAATAATCTTCCATACACACACAGGTAGTGCCAGGAGGGAAGAGTTCAGTAATTGATTCACTTGCTCCACTGTTACTTGTGCAAACACCTGAAGAATCACTAGTGATACTTCTTTCTGAAGAAAAACAAAAAGTAGTGAGTAGTGGAAACTACAAATTGGAAGAAAATATCAAGTGTGAGATACTGGGGGAGGGTTAAGATTTTCATTTAATTATTTGGTTTGCACCCATGCATTGCACAGCAAGATCATTTTTGTGAAATTTATAACAAGAGAACTTCAATAATAAATTATCTTTTCAACATCATACCTGTTATTACACTAGCTGATGTTGTATCTTCACTATCTTCGCCACTTGGCTGTGTGCAGGTGGAAGAAGAACCAGTTGATGCCTCAGAAATTGTTGAAACAGACGAGAAAGGGGGCAAAGAGCGGTAGGAGGGGCAAGGAGAGGGTGGTTTGCCACCAAGGACTAGTTCAAAGTGTGGGTCACTATCAGTGCAATTTAAAACTGTCACCATAGCAACACTGGCCCGCCTCCGAAGATTATACTGTGGAGCCTCTCGGTATGGAACTGTAGTGAGAAATATGTAAGACAGCAGGTCATGAAACATTCCCATGCTAAATATAACTCAACCACAAATTATGAAGGCAAGATTATATAAAAGTTCAAAGGCATTATTAAACAGTCATGTACTACACAGCTTTGTTAGAGACAGTATAAATCTGGTTATCATCCCATGTTAATTAAGAATGAGAGTATAGTAATGTTTCTGTTAGATAAAACTGAACAGATATTCCTAATTATTATCAAAAATACTTTCAAATGACAATGTGATAAACATTTGTCAATTAAAAAGGTGAAAGCACTTTTATATCAAACTAGAAGGTTGGCAATATACATGAATACTGGAGCATATTAATGAACTAGAAAATGGTCAGCATCTTAGCCTTAAGTCAGACTTATAAAGTAAGTATTGATAGAGTTCTAAAAGAAAATCGAGGCCAAAATAACTTAGATATTAAACATGGAAATGGTGGTTAGTCCAACAGAGAACAGACAAAACACTGGAAGGCTGAAATTGTTATCTGATTCCTCTGGGAGATGTACCACTCAATAACCAATATGTACTTTGTCCATTGTATGTTGCATGTCCACAACAGGAATAAACCAGTGGAACTACAAATAGTTAGTTTTTAATAACCAGATGAGACTATAGCTTAGAAAAATCATAGTATAAAAGCTGTTATCAAACCAAGCTATCAGATAGCCTTAACTCACATCTTCCCTCTATTAGGGATTTTGCACCAGAATAATTCAGAACTTGTCATGCCTTTAGCTACCACAGTGGAACACGGTTCAGTTCTTCTATAAGTAATCTTTCTATGATTTAAAGTTTTATAGTATAACTAGCAAAGCATAAGAAACTAAAAACTTTGGTTCAAGTAACAAAATGATTAACAACTTTTATTTCAGAGGGTTTTTTTTGGCACAAAACCGTAGAGGCTATCTTTGCCAAACAATTGGTTGTTAGGTTAGTCTTTTTTGCAGTTATTATTGCCAATGACACTATCCAATGTGAAAGAGGTACCACAGATAACATTGAAATTGGTGATGGCATAAAAGTAATATGTGGGCATTTGTGACTTAGGTGACACACTGCTCATATATTGGTGGGTTATTCCTTTGTTAGAGAAACTAATGTGTAATGAAACTGTGACCAATGCTGAGACTTGCAAGGGCAACTTTCCACCTCTGATTATTGCACAAACTAGAAGGCCAGTCAGTGATATTGTGTTTTATATGGAAAAGCTTGTTGTGTTGTTGCTCGCCCCATCTTGCCTACCGACCGCCATTAAGCCTTAGTTTAATGACAAGCTTGAACTCCAAGTAAGAAACAGGCAAAGGTGTTATGTTGCCAGTGAAGTCCAATTTGGCTGCTGTGACAGCAAGTTCCTTTCCTTGGATTGTGACACATCCTCAAATCCAGCAAAACTAGATAGAGATAAATGATAGTAAGAAATGGGCCAGTCATTTCTCAATATCAAAGAAAACTAGATAAAAACTGATATTAAGCTATTCCAGGTCCTTCAAAGAGCTAAGAGTGTCAATATTGATTGTTCAGTTAATTGCTTTGGTTCTGTATGATCCATGGCAAGAGAGATTGCAAACAACTCATCAGTGAACATACAATCTGTAAAGAGGATCCCATAAGGAACTACAGAGCTGCAGCAAACCATAGCAGAGCCCACAGAATCACCTGATTTCGAGCTATCCATAAAAAACAGAAATAAAAGGATGGCTTGAAAGGTGTTGTTAAAGGCAAGTCAGTACTTCTATTTGAGAGTATCTAACTTCTTTGAGGACTCATGAAAAATTGCAGTGGGGGTTGTTAACAAGCCAATGGTGGAATGAGATGATTATCAGATTGAGCAACATCATCCAATGTCACACCAAACTCCATCAACTTTACTTGGATATGAAGGCCAAAGTAGTAATAGCAGACTGTCTGCCTGCAAAAAGCAAAACCCACTAAGGCATGAAGACAAAAGTACTAGGTGAGATGCTATGATACAACTGAAGCTTTGCAGCATATTGCAAAGAAAGTTGCAAACATACCTCAGGTGAAATGGAGGTTCATAGGACTCTGTGTACAGACTCTGGATTGGAGAAATGAAGAAAGCCCCTGATGATGATGCATGTTGTTCAACATCTTGAATGCAGGGTCTCTGGCTGTAGTGCTGACTACAGTCTATTTTAGATCAAATAAGGCATGATAAACTTTTAGCATAGAATACTTATCTGCTCACCATGAAGTTGAAGAAAGAGTGAATGCAGAGAATGCTCAGTTGCCCTTGTACATTTGACTTTAAGCTAGTTTATGTGTTGAGTGAAAATCAGCTTATTGTCCTGAGAAGTTTTTCTTAGCCAACACAGAAATTGTTGGATCTCTTTGATGGAGCTGAGTGCCTAATTGCAATATCTGTTCACAGCAAAAATTCATACATATGGTTTTAGTTCACAAAAATTTGAAACCATTTGCAGTGGTTCTCTTACAATTAATTAAGGGCAGTTTAAAATTGCTGCTCATTGAATCTCAAATTCAGTGACCAACAGGAAAATCTAGTCATCAACAGAGGCTGTGTACAGCTGCATGAGAAAATTTTCCAGTGATGACACTGAAATTAATGCTAAAATGTGTGAAACTCAAAATACAGCCTTGAGGTACTCCAAGAGTTTGTAGAAAGGACTAGAGACTGTTGACCCAGAATGACCTCTCTACCAAAAACATTATGGATAAAAATGGGTAAATGGCCATTTAACCCATAGCAGTGTAGATCATGTAACACTTTGAACCTCCTTATAGTTTCATAAGCCTTTTGAAGATTAAAAAAGAAAATGGAAACAAGATGCTTTCTCTTGAAAAAGGCTTCCATGATTGACAATTCTAATGAAACCGAAAAGTCCATGGTAGATTAATGCCTGTGGAGGCCACACTGTGATGGAGAGAATGCTGTGTGGTTCAAGGAATCAAAGAAGGTAAGCAATATCCATTCTCTCCAGAATTTCAAAGACAGTCAAAACAATAATTCTTAATTAGAAGGAATCTTGAAATTCTTGCCACATTTATAAAAAGAGATAACAATAGCCTGATGCTATAAATCTGCCAAATTGAGTTTAAAAAAAGATTGAGAGATACACAAGAGAAAGAGAGAGATGGTGCAGAATTTTGTAATTTATGTCATCCTGTTTGACTGATGTATTGCCAGACTGATATAAAGCAAGTTTAATTTCCACCACATTGAATGGCTGACTATAATCATAGAAACAATCTTGCTAAAACAGATTTCATTCAGTTTATGTATTGATGGTTATTTTATCATTCAAGCACTCTCTAAGGGTGTTGGCAATACACTATAAATGAACTACTTATTGGCTATTGGGTTTCAAAATCGAAAGAGGGGGGGGGATGGATACTTCCCATTCATCTTTTGAGCCTTGTTCCAATCAATCTTGGAACTGTTGGTAGAAGAGATGTTGAAAGTGAATTTAATCTAAGACTCACTGTGGCTTTAACACCTGATCTGCTGGTCACATACCAAGCCTTCTGAAAAGCTATGTAGTTAGTAAAAGTGGGATATCTGCTGAAGGATTATTTCTGAGCCCTTCTTGCCCTTGGCAGTTAAGTATCTACCACAAAAGAGGATACCATGGAAAATGTGTTGAAATTTTAGGGATGGCAAAGAAACCTGCCTGGACAATATGATTAATTATTACCTCCATGCAACCATTAACTATATATTCCAGTGTTGAAGAGAGGAAGGTTGTGATTCAAAAGCAAACACTCCAAGGATTGACCAATATCTACATCAGCTCTGAGTGGATTGTGTCAATTTAAGTCTATATAGATAGTGAAGATAGATGGCATCTGCTCAATAAGATCTTCAAACTGTCTTGATTGGCGTCTTCTCTTGGAAGCAGGTAAAAGAGCATAGTGTGATGATACAACCATTGGAGATAGCATACTTATTCTTTCTGTATAATAAAAATTACCAAATGGTGACAGTATCACCAGTTTTCAGAAATATCTCTTGTAAAAAAATGATACACACAGGACAGTGAGAAAATATCACTACAATATCTTCTAAATTAGAAAAAAACCTCAACAATTTCACGTATTGGTGTGGTTATTTTCAACTAGGTTGTTCAGTGGGTAGCACTATTGCTTGGATTTGTGACTAATTTCCTTTACCTCCATGGTAAGTCCCCATCAGAAGGAAAGGATTTATATGAACTAAGACAAAACAAAATAATTTTTTATACACTGGGGCCAATATAACTGGTCTTAATTGATTGCTGGTGGTACTAGTAGGGATAGAGATGTGCATTTATCCATGTGCTTGTCCACAAAGGACAAAAGAGCCTTCATATAGTTGGAAAATGACTGTTGGGGGAAGAGAGAGATCTGTTTACACATCCAATGTAGCAGTGGAATGAGATGCAGCTGCCTAACTCTGTTTCTGAGAGGGTGTCACCATCCTCTGTGCCTCAGGATAAGAGATGTTATTAAGAATTTTTCTTCTCTGTAACTCTTCCTCTATAATCCCTTTCAGACATATGATCTACAGCAGAGGTACCAAAATAGTAGTCCATGAGCTGCCTTCAAGTGGTCCATGGAAAGGTTTCATAAAGAATATTTTGTAGATCCCAGAGCAAACCCAACACTTGAGATCTTAAAAATGCAGCCAAATAACTAGGAGACTCATTTAATGATTGATACTCCTTGACTGGAGATACCAGCAAGAGATCTTCAACTTGGAGATATGAATAAGGTCTTCTCCATTATAACTCCTCTTAATGAATTCAAAGTAATATAAGGGAAGACCATAATGGGTATCCCCCAGTAACCTTCTATCTCAAAAGGATTTTCCTGGCACAAGGTCATAATGCTTTGGCTAGGAGGTCCCCAGATCTTACATTTCTTACTGATTTTGAAGATCCTGCAAGCCTCTCAAAGCCTTTTGTTTACAGATGGGTGATATCTTTACAAGAGAAATTTCTAACAATGAATATAACATCAGAAAACAATGTAGGGGAACTGGAGAACATGGTGACATAATGAAAGTCATCTGTTCATGGTCACTTTGTAGTTAATCTGTGAAGTTTTGGAGATTTTTTTTATCATAGGGAAAAAAATTAAGTACCTACTGACTCCACCTACCATGGAGTCCTGACGTACTATGCTCTCAAAGCTCAAACACCAGTATCAGACATAATGTCCATAACAACCATTGAGAATGTCCATTGATGGTGCTTAGTTGATCCTAGTCACAACTGACCAGCTGACTGCCCTTCAGGGAGCCACCAGTGGTTCCCTTCTACAGGAATTCAAGGCCAAAATGCACCACTTACCCATCAGAATTCTCCCCCCCCCCCTTCATAGGTCACTATGCATAACAAATATATGAGTGAATATTTGGATCCCAGAGAAGTTAAACTGTGCAGGCAGAACCTTCTCTAAAAGGTCCCCTCACCACAATCAAAGGGAACTGATTAAAGAAGTTTTCTTTGTAAAGCATAAGTAACAAAGCTAGTTAAAAGAATTTAAGTAAAAATAATAAATTATAGTTACAGTGACAAAGACCTCAGTGCCATGCAGTGTCATCCTGTCTCACTACGAGAATGATGATATAATTAATTCTACAGGTTGTAAGATGGAATCGAAGACAGCTATAATCCAATAATTGACTGATTTGCCATTATATTACATGCATTATACACATTACACACATCCTATCAATTAACATATTCTAGAAACTCGATTCAACTAATGAATAAGAAAGTAAACAGCAAAGTGCACATTAAGCAATTAAAGATGCACTAAGTATCAGTCATACTTTTGAAAGTATCATTTCAGAGCAAGCTTCCATTATATTATAAAACGCTACTCAGGCATTTGACTTTCCAAAAAATAGAAGTAAATATTTAACACAAAGTACCATATATATATATATATATATATATATATATATATATATAGTATATATAGT
>NW_013670254.1:34390-41707 GCF_000517525.1 Limulus polyphemus
TACTTACTTAATTAATTATTAAACTAACGTACTACTACGTACGTATTAGTTAACTTAACTAAAACTAAATAAAGTAAATTAATTAACTAACTAACTAACATATATATATATATATATATATATATATATATATATATGAATATAGTTGAATGTGCGAATGTATATATATATACATACAAATACACACACACTTACATACATATAGCATATAATTGATATTGGTAAATAAGATTATTGTGTAACACTTACCTACATCTTCAGCCCTATGATTTTGTATTACTTCAGCCATGTGATGGTTTCCAGCTATTACTGCCACCTGGTAGGGACTCTGGTTAGCATAGTTTAGTGCATTCTTATTGGCACCTCGGAAAAGTAAAACCCTGGCACAGCTTTCTTGGTCATTTACTGCACACACATGAAGAGGGGTGTTACCACTAGCATTGCGAGAGTTTATGTCTGCTCCATAAAACAAAAGATGTTCTAGATGCTGAACTAAACCATGTTTGCAAGCCTGAAAAGTAAAATAATGCAGCTTACTTTATAGAAATGTCTCATTGCTTGCACAAAACAAACAAAGCCTAATTCAGTATAAAAACAATACCATTAGAGCCCCACAAGTAGATAATATGAATTTGAATCTAGATTTTATTAGTAAAACTTTGTATAATGAGTTGTTTTTTTTAGGGTTATAAAAAAATCTGTTTGGATATAAGCATGCAAAATAATCTAGAGAACCATAAAATTACAAACTAAGAAATACTTTTATCATAGATAAGCTAATAATAAATGAGGTAGAAAAGTTTGATTATGATCAAATTAAAACTTTCACCTAAATGCTGATCTTACATAAACTTTATTTTTTCATTACTCCAACACCGACTAGTTTTATAGGACTTTTACCACGTGTGGGATTA
The DNA here is from genome assembly GCF_000517525.1 of Limulus polyphemus. Taxonomy (NCBI): domain Eukaryota; kingdom Metazoa; phylum Arthropoda; class Merostomata; order Xiphosura; family Limulidae; genus Limulus; species Limulus polyphemus. The sequence goes on from NW_013670254.1 coordinate 35,305, forward strand.
TAACCAAAAGGTAAGTCATATGACCATGATAACAAGAGGTTCTGGGTTTTTTAAGTGAAGTGTAAATAAGTCTGATTCAACCATAAATGGATGAGCTCATAAAATTCTATACTTGAAAATACATCTAATGCTTCCTCTAACAGTTGACATCAGCTTCTCTGTGAATAGCAAATGGACAAGAGCATAAGGCAACTTTCATCAAATGGTCATGAGCATAAGGCAACTTTCATCAAATGGTCATGAGAGTAAATATAATCAACAAACAGACCTATATTCCATTTCTAAGATCCACATAATTCCATTTGTCACCCATGACATCCAACTAGTTCCTGTTACAGAACAAGATACCAGAATTTCCTCCATTCACTTTTCCACTTATAATCAACATCCCAGACAGTTAATATAAGCTGTTGATTAATGTTTGTAAGCATGCCAGGAATTTTTATGGAAAGATACACTTGGGCCAGTTCTCTTGATCAAGTGTAACCACTTAAGTCAATGTTAATGTAGTTCAAAATTAAGCACATCCTGTTTGTCTAGAACTAGCATCTACGAAAGAAAAATCTGTTATAAAAATTCAGAAAAAGTAATTACCTGATATAGCTGAATAAAAATATATTCAGTTCCTAAGCTATGAAAGGACTATAGCTAGGATACTTATTACACATTTAGTTAAAAAAAGTATCTTTAGATAATATTTTGTTAATAAACTATCTATATTTTTGTTAAGTGTATTGAATTTACTTGTGGAATAAATATACATACACAACATTAATTTGGTTGCATTATAAGATTTAAGTATTCTGTCTAGTAAATATATAATAATACTCCTAGAAAATTAAGGATATTTACAGTGGTTAACTAACTCATCTAAATAAAGAAATGTTATGGTTTAATCTTTTATGTTAGCCAAAACAGAACAATTTATGATCTCTGAATGTTACAGATACAGACCTGATGGACTTCTTGCCACCCTTGATGATCAGCCACTCCAAAGATGGCATGATCGTGTAACAAACATTCTGTTAGTTTTGGATCACGGCCGTAGGAGACACTGTAGTACAGTGCTGTTAAACCTCTGTTATCTTTATAGTTTGGTGATGCTCCCAAATCAAGCAGACTCTACAATTAAGGAGTATTATATTAATCCAGCTTCAACAACTCAAGCTCCATCTTAATTTTATAATTTAAATTTTTGAATTATATCAGATTTGGTGCAACTGACACATTGCATATTATTAACAGGTATGTATATTTGGTTTAAACAATACTTGAATGTTAACTGTTTAAAACTTGATTGATTTTTAAAAATACAAATAAATTCCCATTTAAAATATTTTTACACAATTAAACTTTATATTAGCAAGTCATTAAAAAAAAATTTCACTGATTCAATTTTAAATGTACATTAAAGATACTTTTCCTTATCCTGCAAGTGTGTCAAGTTTCCTAATTACATACTATAATTCTAAAATACCTCAAAGCTTTTGTAATTTCAAGTTTATACTAAACAAGAAACTAACAAAATGTTTCAAAATTCTTATATTTTCACAAACTAACAACAAATAAAATAGAATTATATTTTTTTCTCTATTATTGATTGAACTGAAGTTGGTCAAATTTGCAATTTTTAGCTTTTCACTATATTTTATTAACTAACATGAATTTTTATGGTTGGTACTGCAGTTGGGAAGCTACAAAATTAAATGCTACAATTAGGTCTAAAATTGCAAGGCTTCAAACAAGATTCTGCAATGAAAGAGCTTAGAGATGGATATAAAAAGTTACAACAAACATCACTCAACAAAGCACCCATTTGTCCTGTTCCTTATCATAAACCTAAGTTAAATTATAAAACTGATATAATTCTGCTACAGTGATCAAGGTAAGAGTTATAACCTTATCTGATGTATAGTATGTTCCATATTGCAATTATTTATAACTGAGCTTTATTAAATGTTTCAAATAAAAAACAAAATAATACTTGATAATTAAGATAAAAGTCCTCTGATATTTTTGATAATTTTTAAATAAAATTTTAAACTATAATTTTATAAGATAATCTAAAAATAAACTCATGGCATTTAATAAAAGCTAAGTTAGTTTAAAAAAAGATGTTTGTGTTTTTTTTATAATTAATTCTTACACATATCACCACATTAATAAATCAAATTTAACAAATAAAAGGAATCTTACAACCTTTAAGGCTTCAAAATTGTTTTTCTCCACAGCACGATGGAGTGCAGTCCTTCCATCTTTCATTCTGTAATCTAAATGGGCACCACCATTCACAAGTTCCATCAGAACAGCAGCAGGCTGATGCAAAGTCGTTGCAAGCATCAAAGGAGATTCTACAAACAATAAAACACCAAATACTTTTAATTTAATTTTTTTAACACAATAAAAAATATAATGTATATTAACATTGTTTTATACACATATCATTATTTAGAAAATAACCTAAGGCTGTTCACTATTTTAAAAAAATTTGAGTTTTATGTGAATAGTTGTAACGTTGTTCAATATTAAATAAATGTTTAATAATTGAGGTATAATTGACTAAGTTTTTACTATTCCTAAAAGAATAGATCAAAATATAGTTCCAACTATGCCAATATAATGTCTATATAGGATGTACGTTTTGACTTATGCCCTAGTAAAATGCATTTCTTTTCTTTGTTTAAGAATTTCATACAGAGTTACACAAGAGATATCTTCACACAACCATCCCTCACTCAGAACAGATAGACTAGGAAGATGGCAACTGCAACTAGTCAACAGTAGACACCACCAACACTTGGACTACTCTTGTCTGATCGAATGGTAGGACCATCACTGTTATAGCACATTCACAGTCCCAGAGTATGTAACTAATATTTGATGACAGGATTAAGATCATGGTAGACTTCCATGGTAGACTTCAATTCCACTTACATGCTAACTTCTCTCTATTGTTTAGTTAAAACTCAAATTCAATATTCATGAAACTAAGCTAACTGACTGACTGTCGGTAACATAAAAATATGATTAATAAAGTCACTAGCTTATTAATCAACTCATGTATTGTAACAGCCAATCCAAATGTCCTTGCTCTTTAAAGAAAAAAAAAAAGAGACTCCAATGTGGTTTAATGCATTAAGTTACATGCAACTGATGTATACACTTTGTAGGAAGAGAGACTTTAATAACATAGTGTCATCTTTAATCAATCAATGGCAGCTAGCCAGCAGTAGACACCACCAACACTTGGGCTACTTCTGTCTGATTGGACAGTATGACCATCACTTTTATAGCACATGTGCCACCCTAAAGTATTGAATTCATTGTCTGATCATGCACATATGATCATTGGAATGATGATAAAACTGTAAGAGAACAATGATAGATAAAGAATGATCATATGAGCATATCTTAAATTCACAACAAAAATTACCTTATATAAATGAAAAAAAAAAGTGTTTTCTATTACATATCAAATTTTATGATCAAAATACACAAATACCACAAGGGACTCACTAAAAATGTCATGTTCTTATATACAAGTTTCACTTCCAACAAAATGCTTGTACTGATTCCAGTAAAGTTAATGCATCAAACTGTTTCCATCTTCCTTTTTAAGAGTGAGACATTCAAACTGTTGTAACAGTCTTACAGAATCATCCATCATAACCTCTGGCCTAACTTGAGGTTTATACTGCTAAAATCATATCCTAAAATTTTAAACACGTTCTAGTCATTAAGCCACTTACTTATCACCTAACATCAAACCTCCCTCTTGCAAAACAACAATACAAATGCCTAACTTAGAAAGAACACAACCTACAACTAGTTGTGCCACTTAAGAAACTCCTCAGTGCCTTCTAGTATCTTGTAATGAAAAATGCTGAAAATCAGCTATGAGCATATCAAATCAGTAATTTAATCAAAATTAGGATTAAAGAATTACATAATTAGAATGAAATGCATACCACCACTCTCAGGACAGTGAAAATTGGGGTCTAATCCTTTTGCACACAGTTTAACTATCTTATCCACATTTCCATTATTGACATAGTCAACCATTCTACGAAGATTTGTCTGTAAAATAAACAAACAACTAATTACCATCAAAGATGTATATCCTTCAATAATCAATCTTTATAACTTAAAAAAAGGAAGAGTTATGAGAAATAATAAGAAACATTTAGTTAAAAGTTCTGGTAAAATTATATATCCAGTTGAGGAATTTGAAACTATCAACTAAAATATTTAAACTTTTATAATAGAGAAATTACAAAAAAAATTAAAGTTATAAATAAATACCACAAAGTATTGTATTCTTTGTTTCTAAAAAAATAATTATATGGACAATTTGCCTAAAACACAGTTTGAAACTTATTTATACATATAAACTAGTTGTTAAAACCCTAAAATATGAATATACGAAATAAAAATAAATCTGCGAGAAATTTTTTATACAAATATAAATTTATATCTTATAATTTCTAGAGAGGAAAATAATATTTACTCTTGTGTGTAGTTGCTTAACTTGCTTTTCATCAGTGTTCATCATCTTATAAACACGACGTTTATATCGCAGCTAAAAAGATTAAAATAAAGTTAAATTTTAAAGAGCAACAAACAATTCAAAAGTTTTCATTATCATTTGATTTTTCAAAGCCTATTCCCTTGCCTGTGGTTTCGCTAGTTACATGATAGTTTTCATTATCATGTAAGGGTAATATCTATAACACGATTTAAAAAAATCTATGTTCATGATTTCATTTCACTGTAAGAAAAATAAAGATAATCAATATTCATTATCTTACAAACATGAGGTTAATAATGAAGTTAACGGAGATAGAGATATAAAAACATCAAGGTTTAGAAAGCCAGTGTATTCCATAAATTTCAGCAATTTTAACATGATCACTCTTATATATTCTTTTAGTATTTTAAAAGCTTGCCTGCTGAATAATTCAGAAGAATAAATTAGTAGCATAAATGCTAGATATTATTCAAATCCTATATAAATATATGTTAACTGTGATGAATAAAATACACTAAACACGCTATACCTATAATATACAGTTCACAACTCAAACAACTTTTTCCAATTTATTCTTGTCCAAAGTTACTGATGAAGAGTGGAATTCCTTGAAACTGGTATCAAATGATAGGTTGGACTTCATGTGTATTTTAGTATCTTAAACAACTTGTTTACTGAATAATTCTGAAGATTAAAGAAGTAGCGTAGAGGCTAACTAGTTAACTTAATAACTGTTAAAGTGCAAGTGTAGGGTAGTTTGAACTGTTAAGAAGTGCTAATGTGCTAACTCTTTAACTCATTTGGTAAAGCACTCGCCTGTTGTTCAAGAGAATATCTAAGTAAATAATAAAATTGAAAACTGAACCAACGGGGGAAGGATCGTAATAATTAAAATAGTTATGAATTGTACCCCTTTCATTACTAGTTTAGAATATGCCTTTAGTCAGAAATATTTAGGTGAGTATTCATGCAAGTGTCCTGTATGTACTACCAACATTCTAACTAACAGATGTCGAAAGGTCGTTAACATATGCTAATCATTTTTATTCGGGTAAAGTTACGTACGCCAACAGTTAGAAACTTTGGCCCTGTGCCCGACACCCCTGGGGAAGGGGGGCAAGCCCACCTGAAAGGGTAGTACCGATTCTTCTACAAATTGATACGAATTAGGGGTTTTCCCATCCCTATACATATTTCGAATAGTCGGTGACGTATGCTAAGTTGGATTCTGGTATAACACACTTTTAACATTTTTTTATTTTATTTTAACGGTAAATCAGAATTCCCTTCGTCCAGCTTTCAACTCCAACAGCCAGTCGGAGGATGTCCAGCCTGGTAAACAAACACGTAATAACTGCGATTTTTTAAACTTTTTTGTTTCTTCTCTTTGCTTTCCAAAGTTTAAATTATTCTCTGTAGTAAATTTTCTAAATCTGCGTTTTGCAGATACTTTTAAACCACGATTCTCAGACCTATCGACTTATTTTCTGTCGTATAGATAACAAAAATAAATCCTTTCTTAAACTGTAGATGACATTAATTTTCCCGAATAAAAGTCCAAATTACATCATCTTTATCAGATGAGCTTATTTAAGGCGATTAAATTTATCTGTTACAAGTTTTACGTTCAAGTGAAATCTGCCAACAGCGCATGACTAAGTCAACTTTAACTATATAAGTTTCACTTAACTAAATAACATGACTAAGCCAACTCGTAGTACACTATACAAGTTTCACTTAGTTAAAAGGTGTAACTAAGCCAACTCGTAGTACACTATACAAGTTTCACTTAGTTAAAAGATGTAACTAAGCCAACTCGTAGTACACTATACAAGTTTCACTTAGTTAAAAGATGTAACTAAGCCAACTCATGCT
>NW_013670254.1:42645-61474 GCF_000517525.1 Limulus polyphemus
AACTTGCCTAAATAACATAACTAAGCCAACTCGTGCTACACTATACTAGTTTAACTTGCCTAAATACCATAACTAAGCCAACTCGTGCTACACTATACAAGTATTACTTAGTTAAATTACATAACTATGTCAACTCGTGCTACACTATACAAGTTTTACTTGCCTGAATACCATGACTAAGCCAACTCGTGCTACACTATAGAAGATTCACTTACCTAAAAAAACACAACAAAGCTAACTCGTAGTACACTATAAATGTTTCACATACCTAAATAACATAACTACGTTCACTTGTGTACATTACAAGAATGTACTTAGCTAAAGTAACACGAACTTTATAGAGCCTCAAGTATCCCCACTTAATGCCGGCATGTTAAGATTAAAAACTATGTGACTTAGTAATTTACCGGAATGAAATCAAATGAAGACTGACATATGAAACTACAAAGCCAAATTAGTGGTATTCTCTACACTTTCGTAAATATTACTTTGAATTTGCAAGTAAAAATATACAAGTATAGAAACATTTCTTACTACCGACATCTTAAAAATAAGTAAATATTTGTGTAGTACAAAAAAAAGACATTCGAACTTTCGATCATTTTCGAATGCGGGAAATTACTTTCGGTTGGTTTTATTCATAATGGCGTGTTAACAAAGAGTTGATAACATCTGCAATAACTTATGATATTATTTTCAACCTATACACACACACACGTATTCACAAAGCAAAAACAAATGCTCAATATGCGGTTTGCTGACAGTAGTCTTAATTAGAATATCTACTTATTATTTACTATTGTTGAAACAAATGTATAACAATTGTTATAAGAACAATTCCTGTCTAAGTGCCTTTAATATTTATAACTTGATTAATAAACGTACTTCAAGATAACCCACGGGTTCACTAAACGGATAGTCGATCAGAAGCCTTTCTTCATCCAGGAATTTGCCTGCTTTTCCATTCTTCGGAGTAGTAAACAGACCATAGTTGACACTTTCGTTTAGCTCCTGTGAGAACAGAGAAAGAGATTAATACTTTTTTTTTTTATATTTGGAAAATTTCATGAAATTTAGTGTCTACTGACACGAGAGAATTATCTTATAGCTAAGTCGTAACACGGTATTTAAACAGTGAGTGTAAGGCCTAAACGCCTAACAGCCTTGGGTGTGTGTGTTGAGTTCGAACAGGCATGAGAGTGTCTCCTTCACCAATCCTACTGGTTTGGGAAACTTTTGTTCTGTATGTTAATGTAAATATGTTGCACTGACTAAATACGTAGTTAATAATAATAATAATTAGCATATCATTACCATATTATTTAAAGTTCATTAAAAAAAGCTGTATTATTTCTGATTTAACCAAAAAAATATATTTCACCGATATTTTTACATTAAACTTAAATTATTATTTTAGCTGAAAACTGAAGGCTTGAAGCATAAAATATCTATATTCCACTACTAAGATTTATAAACGTTACTCCAAATGTTTGAAGAACAGATTACAGAAATTTTATCAACGCAAGTCTCACTTTTTTGTTGTTAGTCTCTACTTTTTCCTATACATGCTTATAGAGGTTTATTTTTTGTGGCCAATAAAAATGAGCGAGAGAGAACATGCTTAATGACTAACAAATGCGAATGTAAATTTTTTTACCTTTGGGATGAGAAAAGAGCGAGGAACAGGCTTACAAATTAAAATATACTTACTTTTGGTAGAGAGGATAGAATTTGTTGTTTAACATCCCACACCAACTCTTCTTGGTGAAACTGAAAAAACTTCTGAAAAGAGAAAAAAAATTAGGGGGAAACCATTAATCTAATATCTTGTTCAAAAGCAATATTTCCTGAGTTTCAAGCCGTCAGTTTATGGGTTAAAATGGTATGACGTTGGGCGTAACTATACGATTCAAAACAAAACAAATTTATAATGAAATTAGTTCCAGATGTTTTAAAATATCTTAATGGCCTCAAAAATGAAATAACTGACATTAGAATTAAAACGAAAAATTATTTTCACAATCTTGAGAAAAATGATATTAACAAGTCAGTGGATTAAATATACGGATGTAGTAAAAGTATAAAACGAATGTTATTTTACCATCCTTTACCACCATCCACTCCCCCTACATACATTTATAAACATCTGTAACAATAAAGATGTATTGAGATGATGTTTGTGATGATTTCGGCTGTCTTCTGAAAATTGTCTGTCAATATCTTCAGAAAAGCACTGTATAAACTGGACAAACTGTCATTTATCTTTAGACACATGTAACATGTTTGGTATTTTTAATGTGCATGGTACCTTATGGGATAAGTGAGCTAGCTATACAGCGAAGTCAGAAATTCTAATTTTGTTTCTTTTATAATCTCTCACACGCGTCAGGGTTAACAAACAGCAGATCCTTCCTCTCATAAGTTCGTTATTCATTCGCAATTCTATCTAAGTGACGTACTATTCAGATTACACAACTAACTCTTATCTCCCGTTTTTCTCGTTTAGTGTAAAAACTTAAAATCCGCTGACAAGACAAAATTTACTTGGTATGAAAACGTTGCCTGTGTGTTCTTAAACACATGGCTCTAGTTTTCCAAATCCAGCTACAAATGGAGTACACGGTAGGTGGCAATTGAGAACAAATAACAGGGGAGTAAAACATGCACGTATGTAGGTGTGTGTATCGATTGTTTGTTACTTTGTTTGGAGTTAAGCGCAAAGCTACAAAATGGGCTATCTGTGCTCTGCCCACTACGGGTAAGGTATCGAAACCCGGTTTCTAGCGTTGAAAGCCTGCAGACATATCGCTGTGCCACTGGGGGGGGGGGGCATGTGTGTATCGATATTGACATAACTTCCATTAGTCAGTGTTTAGACCACGTACAGCCTTTTCAGGTCGTAAAGTATGATCTTACTCTTCACCTTTATAACAGTAATGGAAAATGTTTGTATGTGTTTGTCAAATGTTTGTAATAAATGTTTGTAATAAAATATCGATGTATGTAAGAAGCAGGAACTGTGTTCACATATAGGGTACTGGAAATAACTATGGAAACGCACACAGCTGATACACATACAGGAGTCGCAAACAATGCGTACTAGTAACTAAATAGTCAATTTATCATTAGTATGTATATATTATTATACAATATTGAAAAGCAACTAAGTTGAACATTGCACTATTTAATGTTCCAACTGTCCCGTATTACGCACATAATTTCGGCCAAGTGGTTTTGTTGCCATTTTACCTTTTCAGTTTCCATATAAATCCATATATCCAGAATATACATATCAGGACTTTATACAGGCCAAGCTATGGTTCTATACGTCCCATCGGCTTCTGTTGTCTTCCAGATATCTTTTCACCTCATTTACTGGATTCTTGGGATCACTCTCTTGCTGAAAGATGAATCCCTACGAAGCAAATCTTTTTTCCTGAAGGAATGGTATGATTCATAACAATCTGATTGTGCCTGTCTGCAGTTGGTGTACCATCAATTTTATGTAGGTTTCTAACATCATTGGCTGAAATGCAGCCCAGATTTATATTGAACTCCCCAGCATACTTCAGTGTAGATGTACATTTATTGTTATATCGTTCTCCTCTCTACCATAAAAAAACTACCATTGTTTGCTGCCAAATAATTGGAACTAAGATTCATATCTCCAGCTTTATCATATAGTTTGATATCTGATGGCCATTTCAGCCTCTGGTTTGGTTATATCTGCTAATCAGTCGTTTCTTAGGGCCACTTCAGGCTAATGTTTATGTCACTTTTGTGGAGGTAACATTCATATCTGCACTTACAGCTGTGTCACTGGCAAGATCTCAACTATTGTTGTGTACCGTGGAAAGAGGATACCATAAGTTAGTCAACATCACTTTTGAAGAGTTTGAGCTTTATATCTTGATTACTTCTATTACCAACAGAATTAGTTTCACATACCTTCTTTAGTTTCTATACAGTTTATATTAAAACACATGACCGAGCGTGGCTCAGTTGTTAGTGTGTCGACACCGGATCTGCGGGTCCTTGTTCGCACACACACACACACAAATAAAAAAAATCGCACATAGCAATTTAAGTTCATGGATGCGTTATAAGGGTGACAGTTAAATTCCACTATTTGGTTAAACTAGAGTGGCCCAAGAATTGGTGATGGGTGCTGTTGACTTCTTGCCATCCCTTTAGTGTATCAGTTCAAAATTAGGAACGGCTAGCGCAGATAGCTGCTTAGTAGCTTTATGCAAATATCCCAAACAAAAATCTACTGAAACATCAAATTTCGCCTCACTCTATCACATGGAACAGCCTTCACCAGTTAAAACTTTGATTTCTACACGTTTATCACGTAATATTTCTGTTCTGTAGAGCCATGAGTACACTTATCACATTACTACTAGGAAAAGTATGACTTCCTGTACTTTTATAGACAATATTCTGGCGTGGCACTGTCTGATTGAATGAATGACAGGCAATCACAGTGAAAGCTATCAAATCGTGATACATTATGGTGCAATTCATTTTCATACAATATATTGGAGCTATCCCATTACATTTGCATTTTATGCCTATTTTATTTACTGTTTCCATAGTTACTTCATACATTGTATGTGATAAAGAAAGCGAAAAACAGAAAAGGTAGAAAAATATGTAGCTATAAATTAGAATAAAACAACCTTCCTTAAGACCTATTAATACATTTTTACCAAACATACCTAGTTTTAATCGTGATGACAATGATTTTATTAACCACATTCCAAGAAAATTGGAAGAAACAACATTGATGGTTGACTTTGGTGTAATAAACCTTTATACCAATATTCCCACTGAATTTGTCTTAAAAATTGTTTGTTTGTTTTTTGGATTGAAAAATATGTAAGATTCAACAAGGATTTCATATTACAGGGATTAGAAACTATACTACAAAATAATTATTTCTGATTCAACGACACAAACGTATCTTCCAACTAAGTGAATAGCGATGGAAATCGAATCTGCACCCACTTACGCCATCCTCATTTTCAGATAATTGGAAGAAAAATTATATGAAAGAGTAAAGAGAAATTTCGAAAATGAATTTTCAAAATACTTCAGATAAAACTGAAAGAGATATTTAGATTATTAATATTTTGGAACAAATCAAAGACGAATCTACATTTTTATTTTTGAATATTTTAAATTCTCTACACGAATCTACAATTCACAATTGAACTGAACGTCAGTGAGTTATTATTTATTAATATACTAATAAAGAAATACGGCAAAAAAAAAATCTATATCGACATCTACTATAAGAATACTTATGATCAATAGCATTTAAAACTTTTATTTGTGCCCATAAAATATGGAGGGAAGAATTTGTACAATTGTGTCCAATGATGAGAACAAAGAGAGAGAAAAAAAAAGACTAGAAGAATTGAAAATGTTTCTACTAAAACCGCAAAAACATAGAAACTTGATAAATACCAGTATAACTAAAGCCAAGAAAATTCCACGATCAGAAATTCAGAAACCAAAATAAAAAGATATCAAAAGATCACAAAAAGAAAATTCATATTATTACCACACACACACACACAATTCAAATAATTTCAATGTAATCCGCAAACACATATTGGAATATTAAAACGAAGCTATAATATAAAGGATGTTATAAATGTTATAATAGCTTTATAAACTTTTAACACGCGCAGAGTTTACGAGAATAAAGAAAGATGTGGAGGTGAACATTTGCCGCATAGAGAAATTCTTAAAAACAGGGGGAAAATCACCTTTATATGAGAAAATAACTTCAAAGTTAATGACAACATGAACTACAAGTCTGAGCATCTTATTCAATTAAGTCAGTCAACCCGGAAAAAGAAAAATGTGTGAAAGAATGCAATTTCGGGATTCATCAAGATACATTAGTCCATTAACTGAACGTTTGGACACTTGTTATCATGGGCAACTTGTAATTTTTTATTTTACAAAATGTTTTCAAAACAGTGAAATAAAATGGAATGCAAAAGAAAAATGGCACATTATTATTCCAACATTTAATTGTTACAAAATATGAAGATTTTATATGTCTTTTTGTCCCTTTTAATTATTGACTTCTTTAGTTATTTGTGACTTCATCCCTGACGCCATATTTAGAACTACCGTTAATGTCTGAAGATTCCACCTTGGACGATAAATAGCCGTATATGGAAGTTAAATGCAAGAAGAGAATAAGAACTGATTGATTGTGGAATTAAAGTCAAAAAAGGTGGTTTATGCAAGATAAGAGAGTGGGGTCAGTTACGCTTCAGTTCTTATTTTGTGAAAAGAAAGGTGTAAGAGGGTAGGGGGTGCTGAGACAGACAATGAGAGAGGATAAGCTGAGAGAGATAAGCAGATAAACAGTAATTCGTTATTATCTAAAACAGCAAGTTTATTTTTGTAATGATAAACAACAGACGGACAAGAAAATGAATCTTTACATAATTTATAATGTATGTATAAATTATATTTGTCTCTTTTTCTTTTGATTTTACAAACTAAATGTTCGATCAGTTATTCTATCCACAAACAAATTGTTCGATCAGTTATTCTATCCACAAACAAATTGTTTGATATAGTTATTTCTACATTTCCCCGCAGATATCTATTTAAAATTTCTATAGATTTTGGCGAATTTTCCCGCGGATTTGGACTGTCTCTAGTCGTAGCATTCTAAAATACCTAGTAAAGCGTATAAGCACAAAGATGTGTATCCCATTAAGCCAATCACATGCACGTATCTTTCTGCATGCTTGTACGTCATAGTAAAGAGGATGAAGAGAAAAGATGAAAGGAAAATCGCTTCTTCCAGATTCCGCCATTATAAAAGGAAAATATTCAGTTAAAAAAAAACCTTCCCTAACTATTTTAGATGCTCTATATCGATATTTTACCATCCGATGAATGTTTTTAGATGTTGTTGTGTCAACCTCGGAGTTCCCATTTTAAAAAGCGGATATGAATAAAACACCACCCGATATGTAAACAGAAGCAAAATTAAAACTTGTATTTCTTGCTAAAAACAGTACACCGAAAAACTGATACATCTAAACTTAAACCTCATATACACTGTCGATAACAGCACTAAAAACTGATTTACCTAGATGTAAATAACACACTTAAGATTATACACCCACATGTAAAAAAGCAAACTTAAACAGATGTACCTTTAGACGTAAAAATCATATTAATATGATACGTTTAGATGTAAAATGATCACTTAAAACTAACATACCTAGACATAATAGTAATGGAATACTCAAAACGAATATACCTAGAAGCAAACAGCACACTTAAAAATGATATAACTAAACAGCTAGAATGAAATTAGTTTATGCACTAGAAAATAGCAATTAAGACAATCAAACAAATAACACAAATAAAGCTAATGTAAACATAATAAAATAATATGCATCTCGTAAAGCGAAACAATAACGGCTTGACTAAAAATATACGCAAAAAAAAAACATCACAGTTAGAACAAATGTAGACGAAAACAAAGGTGTTAATACACAGTTATATCAAGTTTAGAAGATAAAAAAGAGGTGTTAATACCAGTTATATCAAGTTTAGAAGATAAAAAAGAGGTGTTAATACCAGTTATGTCAAGTTTAGAAGATAAAAAAGAGGTGTTAATACCAGTTATGTCGAGTTTAGAAGATAAAAAAGAGGTGTTAATACCCAGTTATATCAAGTTTAGTAGATAAAAAAGAGGTGTTAATACCCAGTTATATCAAGTTTAGAAGATTAAAAAAGAGGTGTTAATACCTAGTTATATCAAGTTTAGAAGATAAAACAGAGGTGTTAATACCCAGTTATATCAAGTTTAGAAGATAAAACAGAGGTGTTAATACCCAGTTATATGAAATTTAGAAGATAAAAAAGAGGTGTTAATACCCAGTTATATCAAGTTTAGAAGATTAAAAAAGAGGTGTTAATACCAGTTATATCAAGTTTAGAAGATAAAACATATTTAGCATAATTTATTTTTACAACTTATTATAGTGTGAAGCTAACACAATTCGAACATCTTATTAAATGTGATACAATAAGATCATAACTATTCCAGACAGCAAATAAGATGTCCTGCTTTTTTTTGCATTTTTTTTAAAATTTAAATGAAGTCGTCGAACAAGGTTTTTTCTTTTGAGTTATTTAATTTACCATGTGGTGTAAATAAAGGATTGTTATATTCTAATACACTTACGAAAAGCGTTGAAAGCCGTGTGATGTGATAAACTAAGAAACGTCTTACTAAAATATTTATTACCAACACAAGTTAATTTTATTTGCCTAAACCAGTCGTTCTCTTCACAAGCCAATCTCATGTATTTCCATACTCAGATGTTAAAGCGGCAGTGACATAAGCATCTAATTTAGTGAAATGTTCAAATTAAACCGTATATCCACATAATATAACACTGTATCGTTTATTTCTTAACTACGATATGAAACTAGATCTTTAGAGTACCCCCCCCCCCCGAATGCTACGAAACCCTTAGGGGTAGTCAGCGGAGAAGAGGTTGAGAACCACGGGTTTATTTTATGGATAGTCAACGACAACAGTACAGAAACATACAAAATGATTATAAGAGAATAGATAACAAATTACTATACCTCAAGCTGTAGGTCCGGCACAAAAACACGCACATTGGCAATATCCTCACAAGCCTTGTAACCGCTGTCATCTGCCGTTTCCATGGTAACCGCCTTCATGACCACCCAACTTCTACATCTGGAAATAGAAAGCGCCGTGTCATGTAAACGTTAAACACAAGAGACCACTGAACTCCCTTTGGGAAAGCTTTAGGGGCAATAATAAATGTATCAGGTCCTTTCCTCTAACCTAAAAGTTGTAAAGTTTGTAACCTTTATGTTAAAAACAAATAAACAAGCAAAATTGATAAACGTTAGTGAACTTACTGCACACGAACAATGAAACTTTCTTCGTAATAATTTTAAGAAAATGGTTCATCCTTTAAATCTCTTTTGTCTTTAAAATGTCAAGCAGGTTAAAAAAAAATCATAAACAAGTCCTTGCGTATTACAATACACAGAAACACAAGGAAAACAAAGAAAGCAAAGTCTGAAACTGGAATATTTTAGAGCTCTCTACGACCAAGTACAGATCTGTTATTTTAATTTAAGAGAAAAAGAAAGTTTTTATAATTTATTTTTTGAAATATCCCATATTACATCACAAGCCTTTCCAGCGACTGTATAACCGTATTTTCTGTGCAACGCACATGTTTTTCTAGGAAAACAGTCTACACAGGGCTGAAAAAAAGTGCATTTCTGAACGTGTACAGTATTTTCATTCGATTCACTGTAGATGTGTGTGTATGTGTGTGTTCACCCAAACACACACACACACACACACACACACACTGAATGTCAGCATTTTATATACAAGTTAGTTGTTATAACTGTAAATATTTAAAATAATGTATTTCATTACGTTGAAAGATATGTTGTTATATTTTAAAAGGTCAAAAAAAAAACATTTTGCTAATTTCATCCGAGTTAAAATGAAAAAAAAGTAAGATGATATTAACACTTCTAGAACGTCGCGACGAGTAACTCAACAACTCTAAAACCTTAGGAAATAGTAGCATAAATAAATCATATCCTTGTTGTGCGTATAGACTTGCTCAAGCGTAAATACGGTTTTCTTTTTCATTTCTTCAGTTAATACAACTTATTCAAAGGTCCATAAGCGCAAAACATGGTCCTAATATCTCTACTTTATTAGTCAGTTCACACATTATAATGATGTTTAGTATTATACAAATTAGTTATTAAGTGAAATGGCGTACTTGTTTCCTATAAAACCGATCTAACCCACAACTTTAATACTTTTTCCCGTTCTTTAAAATTAAATGGTTAGACGAGTCGAGATTGTACAGAAGTTCTAATGTATATTCATCTGCTTTAATGCAAGTTCTCTGAAGTATAATCAGAGCTTGAATCTGTAATATGATAACTTCATTTCTTTGAACATTCAAAAAGTCGTTCAACATTTAACTTTACCTTGGCCAGCGAATTATATACTTGCTTCACAGTACCTCGGCTTAACATTTATTAATTTACAATCATAAAATACATTCAAACATAATATAATGTTTTGGCATCAAAATTAAAATTAATAAAACAAGACTAATCTACAATAGAATATTTTTTTTTGTACTTGAAAATTTCAGTATTTACGTTTAATTTTTATTCCGTATTTTCGTAAAATGGTTGAAAGAAATTTAACAGATGGTTTTGAATTTATTTCCTGCAGCGATTTCAAAGCGTAATGGCAAGATATAAAAATAAGTCACGTGTGTTATGTTCCAAATTGGAATAGATTCATAGAACCCATGCTGTAAAATAAACTAGAAAAACGGACTGATTACAACAGATAGATGAGCAGCTGTATGAATTATAGGGGAAGAAAGATTACCAGTAATAAAAGGCGTGACATAAAACGGAACAATTACAAAAATTATAATGGAAAGTAATAACATGATAAATATACAGATAAAAATGAGCTAACTGAACTGGTAAAAGAAATACCAGATGAAATATGTGTAAACTAAAACCAGTATCAGATACAGAGTATAGAAAGACGGTTAAATTGTACAAAGTGTAGAAAGAACTGTTAAAATGAACAAAGTATCAGATACAGAGTATAGACGAACGGATAAAATTAACAAAGTATCATATACAAAGTACAGAAGAACGGTTAAATTTAATAAAGTATGAGATACAGAGTATAGAAGAACTGTTACATTGAACAAAGTATCAGAATAGATAGTACAGTAGAACTGTTACATTGAACAAAGTATCAGATAGATAGTACAGAAGAACTGTTACATTGAACAAAGTATCAGAATAGATAGTACAGTAGAACTGTTACATTGAACAAAGTATCAGAATAGATAGTACAGTAGAACTGTTACATTGAACAAAGTATCATATACAAAGTACAGAAGAACGGTTAAATTTAATAAAGTATGAGATACAGAGTATAGAAGAACTGTTACATTGAACAAAGTATCAGAATAGATAGTACAGTAGAACTGTTACATTGAACAAAGTATCAGAAAGATAGTACAGAAGAACAGTTACATTGAACAAAGTATCATAAAGATAGTACAGAAGACCAGTTACATTGAACAAAGTATCAGATAGATAGTACAGAAGAACACTTACATTGAACAAAGTATCAGATAGATAGTACAGAGGAACAGTTACATTGAACAAAGTATCAGAAAGATAGTACAGAAGAACAGTTACATTGAACAAAGTATCAGATAGATAGTACAGAAGAACAGTTACATTGAACAAAGTATCAGAAAGATAGTACAGAAGAACAGTTACATTGAACAAAGTATCAGAAAGATAGTACAGAAGAACAGTTACATTGAACAAAGTATCAGATAGATAGTACAGAAGAACAGTTACATTGAACAAAGTATCGGAAAGATAGTACAAAAGAACTGTTGCATTGAACAAAGTATCAGCTACAGAGTACAGACAATGGCACACATTCGGTCAGATACGAAAACCAGAGAAAATACAGCATATTTAGAGGAAGAGAATTAAAAAAATTAATAGTTACTGCTGTGAGCATCATTTCAAAGAAGGCGGATTATATTTTAATCACACAATATACCGTATTCCTGAAAATATATTCGCTAGAAAAAAAGAAATTAATTAGCTATTTGTTTTGTGACTCTTTGATAACTAACGAAACATGTTCCAAAAATGTCAAAATTCATGGACCAAGAAAAATTACCTATTTAGAATGCAAAAAAAACAAAACAAAAAAAAACTTTGGTTAGTGGTAAACTTAATGGCATATTAAGCTTAAATTTAGAGTTCGATCCCTGCGGCTGACATAGCGCAGATAACCCATTATTTAAGTTCGTTTTAACTTCAGAACATTCATCCATTAATTCATTTTGTTTCAATGTAGATCAAAGTTCTATGTTCACTACTGTTTTTAGGGGATTAAGAGAACCAGTGAAAAACTTTTACTTCTTACGACATTATCAGAAAATACTTCCATGTCTATCAATCCGTCTATAAATAGATAAATACAAAAAATAATATCTGTAAAGGATCACGTACAGAAAAATGACTACTGGTCATATTTCCCTAGTTTTGTGTAGGAGAACAAGCAGAACCACTAATGCACGATTCACGTCATTTATAGATAAACACATATATCTATTCCTGTCAGGGAACAGATATTTCAGGAGATAAGACTAACTTGCAGCAGACTTTCTACTCTGACCTTCATTCATATGGAATGAGGACAGAGGAAATGGGTGGTGAGTAATCATATCCCATTAAGGCTTAACAATTTGTCTGATCACTAACCACCAGCTGTGAAACCAGTTCGAAAAAGATAACAGAACTGTGAATTTCCATGTATACAAGAGAAAGTGCCCATAAGCTTGCCTGTAACGTTTATGCAAACATGCATTTACCCAATTTTTAATGTTTATTAACATGTGTACCCACAGTCTAGTGCTGATATGGTTACTGTTTAAACTCCCCGAGTATACGCGTGGTTATCGCAAAAATATTCTATTTCGCTTGTTCTGACAACAAAATTGAACATGCCAAGATAACAACACGAAGTGTATATTTAAGACATTAATAAAAATTTATTTAATCTTCTAATCTGAACGTCTCCTAGCTTCCAACTTAATAATTAATGAATATCTACTGATTAACTACTAGGGCTTTATAAAGTCAACTTCAACATTATGGAAAAAAAACATGAAAAAAACAACGACCTTAACGACTCGCATTTTTTCTATCACAACTGCAGAAAAACACAGCAAAGGTAATCGCTTGTTTACGACTATATTTCATTCGCTTAACCAAAACAAAAATTACGTCGGTGAACGCGCTTTTGCAGAAAGGGCTTTTAAATTTTAGACAATCTGCAAAATATTATAGGAGAGTGGAGAAAGAATGAAATGGCGTCATTTCAATTTGTCGTCTATAAAAATAGACTATAATTATCTCACAATAGCATATTTTTCTAGACAACAAACCGAACTGACGCCATTTCATTCTTTCCCACTTTCCTATTTGCTTTTACTGAACACGTGCATTATTTTGGATGAAAAGTTCGGTAGTATAATATTGTTTGTTTTTGGTCAACATTAAAACTCAAACCCCAATGAAAATATGGACCTACGTTGCGATCAGATATAGGAAAACGTATCTATAAGTTATAATTTTCATCCTTACTTTGTATACAATTTTTTTCCCATTATTAAAACAAATAATGTCCTATCTATAGTTTAAAATGTGCCAGATTTGGTGACTACTTTTAAAACTAAGTTTTGGTATTCTAAGCTCTAATAAGTTTTCGTAAACGAGTTTTACATACACATAGAAACAAGAGCTAAATATGTTTAATATAGAATAGGGTATTTCCTGTAGATGTATGAAATATACCTTGGAACCGGTGCGGTGGTGACGAAAATAACGTCATTTATCGTTCTATCACTGCATCATTGATAAGGAAATCAATAAGCAGGCTTTAGTTTGTTTGAATTTGTGTTTAAGGCAAGGGAGAGTGTGGATTTTCGACTTTCAGCCTTATGAAGCTAGCGTTTTTGTGTCTATCACAAACTGAAATATGACCGTGTGCAACTTGACAGGAATTAAATCACTAATTAATGGGAGGACAGTGTATCTTTCCACCCCTGTCCTAGGAAAATGATGGAGCAATCCCTCTGTGATCAATAGTTCTATAAACGAAAACATGTTTGTTTGTTTCTAGTAATTCATCACCTTTTTTGTTTAGACAATACACAAATTACACAACCTAAATAACGTTAAATTTACAATAAATAAGTCATAACACAGTAAAGCAAAATGAACATTGAGATTACCACATTACACACAGAACAAGCTGGCATCACGTATACCATTTCCAACGAACACATTCACATCATACTGATCAATAGTAGATCACAATTTACAAAGTAAAAACACACCGAATACATTTTCACTCCGCTATAGAACGTAGTATAACGATAGAAAACTTAAAATCAAACTGAACAAGCTTATTAATATCACACTGGAAATGTTAACAACATATACTAAACAGCAAATAGTGACGCACCACACTGAACAAGTTAACATTGCCGAGAACAAGTTATTAACTTAAAACTAAATTTAATAGGTAAAATATACGAATCAATTTAAACCACAACAGATGTGTCTAAATAGCATTAAAACGTTAACAACACAACTGGAGGGCTCGGTCGGTGAATCTGGAGGTTCATGGTCCGCGTTTCGTCACCGCAAAACCACGCTTCGCGTTTTAGGGCCATAAATGCACAATAAGCGTGACAGTCAAATATCATTATTTCGTCAGACAAGCGTACCCCAATAGTTTTCGACCCTCTACAGAATAGTCTATCAGTTCGCAATTAAGGTGTCCCCTAGAAACCGAGGTTCGATACTCGTGTTGGGCACATCACAGATAATCTAATCTATAGCTTTGCGCTCCACAACAAAGAAACACAATCAGAATTAGGGATGGCTATTCACCGATATCCCTTGTGTAGCTTTGCACAAAAACTCTAAACAATATGGCAACTTACTTAGTTTGGGCCCCGCATGGCCAGGTAGTTAGGGCGCTCGACTCGCAATCTGCGGGTCGTGGGTTCTAATCCCTGTCCCATAAAACATGCTCGCCCTTTCAGCTGTGGGGGCGTTATAATATGACGCTCAATCCCACTATTTGTTGGTAAAATAGTACCCCAAACGTTGGCGGTGGATGGTGATGACTACCTGCCTTCTCTCTAGTTTTTCACTGCTAAATTAGGGACGGCTAGCGCAGATAGCCCTCGTGTAGCTTTGCGCGAAATTCAAAACAAACAAACACATGACTTCTGCTTATGATCCTTCGCAACCCTTCTAAAAAAAAAACACCTTTACGTTATCATTGCAGAAAAACAGACTGCACCGATACTTGAGCTCTCTGGAGTAAGTATTAAATATAACAATCCGTTAATATATCATTTACAGATTTCCAATCCACGACCTTGTGATTTGAGATATCTCAAGCCTTCTATTACATATTTCGTAATAAAAAAAAAAAAAAAAAAAAACTCGGCTCGGTTTCTCTGTATTTCGTCTCACGCCCTAATTTATCCCCATTCATTCCCCATTCTTTATGTTAAAATAATAAAAGAAAGTCCTACCTACAGCTGTGCCGTTATGTACTTATCACCTTCTACTGAGCAGTTTCCGTATTTTGAAACAGTTAACTTTCTTTAGAAATACTGAATTCGTATTCCGACCACGTGTAACATCTCGAAATCTAAAAAGAAAAAGTCGCCCACTTGAACATATATTAGCTCACGCCCCTAATTATTCCAGTTAAAAGGGTTAACTCCAATGAAAAATTGCCAAACTTCTATACCAATCTGAAACATTTTGAAAATAAATGAAATAATCTCAACACCAGACGTATAATGGCATAGAAAGAAACAAACTCCACTAATGCAACTGAAAGTCACGATAATTTATAATCTATCAAAATATTTGAATGATTAATCTTCAGGTATAATTACATTCTAAGTCTGTTTTAAAGTAACATTATCGACCAGCTCTACAAAACGTAAAATTACAAAGCAACAGTAATATGGCATAACAATAAACGTAGTACAAAATATTTTTTCTGTAAAATTACTGTGGAAAAAAACAAACATTTGGCCAAGTATTTTTATCGTCATTTACGGAACAGTTTTATTATATATTAACTTCAGCTTTTCTTCTTTTTTTTCTACATTAAGTATAACCGTACTTTGCAAAATAACAGCTGTGTTAAAATCTAAACATTCAGGAACCGAATCTTACATAAATACCACACATTTTCAAAGAACAGCCTAATAAACATATGATCATCGCACAATTACAGATTTGTAATGTATCGATCTTAATTATTTCATGCATTTCTTCACAATTTTCCAGTCTTTTACAAATTTCTATTTCCATTTTATATTTATGCCAAAACAACAAAGGTAGACTACCTAATTCTGAACAACTGACCAGAAGGGAGGAAGCCGGTCAGCAGCACTCACCATCCACACTAAAGAATTGAATGTCACTCTTATAACGCACACACAGCTTAAAGTGGGAAAATATTTTGTGGCATCACACGGATTCGAACCCGTATTTCGCCAGCTTCGAAATCCAGCGCTTCTCTTCTATAAAACTTTCCCACCTGTTCCAAACTAACATAACGAAGCAGTGAAATATTTTTTTTTTAGCCAAACGATAACAAACCACGAACATTTAGGTGCAAATCTGCTATTTTTTATCTATTTTTATTAACAGTAGTATAATTCTTCACAACTTTTCGTCGTATACGAGTACTAGGTTTGTATACAAAGAAAAGATCACATCAAGAACACATAAAATTGGTACTAAAAAAATAATAGAAGGCTTAATATGATTTACAGTAGACTTATTCTGTCCAATTAACCGGTGTCAATTTGTTTGTTTTGAAGTTAAGCACGAAGCTACGCAATGGGCTATCTGTGCTCTGCCCACTAAGGGTATCGAAACCCGGTTTATAGAGATGTAAATCCGTAGACATACCGCTGTGCCACCGCGAGGCTCGGGTATCAATGTTTCATAATGTTATTTTAACAATAAACCCCTGAGCCGCTAAAATGATACACAACCTACCGAATTTTCGTATTCTAGAAAGAATAACTTAATAAACACATTAATAATTTCCATCTATTAGATTACAGATCTGAAACTCAAGAAGTCGAGTCTTGGAAGACAAATGAGTTGAGTGTTTAGTTTACTACAATGTACGTTTATTTTCTTTCACTTCCATGAGCACATATATGTCCCTTCTACAACAGTAGTCCCCGACCCACAGGAACATCCAATAAAAAAAAAAGAATAATAATAAAATACAATGATTTTTGTCTCTTGGTTTGTTTGTAGTTACATACAAAGATACACAATAAGCTATCTATGCAGGGCCTATCATGGGTATTTAAACCCGATTATTTGCGTTATACGTCTGCAGATTTACTGCTGAGCCACTGGGGGCAAAGTACAATGATGGTAAAAATATGTGCATAATTCTTAATTAAGATGTATTTATATTATTAAAATCTAATCAAAAACACCTTAGGTGTGACAAAAATGTGTGGCCAAAAAAAAAAAGGACTGAGCGTACGACTTAAAATTTCCGTTTTGAAATTCGAGTTTCTGAAAGCTTTTCGAGTTATACATTATTTGAATAATAAAAAAAAAATACAAACACGTTTTACTTCACAATGTTTTGGATAAAGCATGGTAAACGTTTACATGATAGAACTAGGAAAATTGTCTTTCAGTGTATTAACAGTAACTTTACTACATCCAAAGCGACCATCTGCGAATGGACAATATATGCGAGAATAAGTGCTGAGAGCGCAAACTGTACATTATTCTCAAACATACATGGTTTATTTTTTTGGCAATATTTAAAGTGCGCTAGTTGGTTACAATGTTGTGATTAATGAGAAACTATTCACTTAAGTTTAAAGTAATAGCTGAATACAGATCTGGAAACAGACAGGTAAGGAATTGTTGCAGGAGGAGGAGGGTTTTCCTGTCGGTTGCGTTGCAGGAGGAGGAGGGTTTTCCTGTTGGTTTTGTTGCAGGAGGAGGAGGGTTTTCCTGTCGGTTTTGTTGCAGGAGGAGGAGGGTTTTCCTGTCGGTTGCGTTCTGCGTGTTGAGAAGCGGAGTTTATCAGTGTAACGTCTACACATCTAAGCGTCATGGATATATAGAGATTTTAGGTGAATATATTTCTTGGGCTACAGTGGAATGATTTTACTAACAGACTAATAATATGTTGTCCCAGCAGAGTAATGTCTTCTGCAATACAGCAAATACGGCCCATGCCTAGTTTCAAAATACAGTTCCAACGTAATGAAATAGCCCACCTACAGCCTAGATCTTAAAACGTCTTTGAAGTCATCGATTGACCGAGATTTTGAAACAACAATAGAAAGACAACTTACTCTAATCAATCAAGCTAAGGCGAGCTATCTTCTGCTAAGACAACCTTTCTTTGACTATTTCCAAATACTCTTGGTAGAAGACCCTCTTAATACCCTTATCGATACACGTACGACAAGATAAACCTTTCTTTGACTAGTTCCAAATACTCTTGGTAGAAGACCCTCTTAATACCCTTATCCATACAAGTAAAACAAGATTAACCTTTCTTTGACTATTTCCAAATACTCTTGGTAGAAGACCCTTTTAATACCCTTATCCATATGAGCAAAACAAGATTAACCTTTCTTTGACCATTTCCAAATACTCTTGGTAGAAGACCCTCTTAATACCCTTATCCATACAAGTAAGACAAGATAAACCCTTCTTTGACTATTTCCAAATACTCTTGGTAGAAGACCCTCTTAATACCCTTATCCATACAAGTAAAACAAGATTAACCTTTTTTTGACTATTTCCAAATACTCTTGGTAGAAGACCCTCTTAATACCCTTATCCATACAAGTAAAACAAGATTAACCTTTCTTTGACTATTTCCAAATACTCTTGGTAGAAGACCCTCTTAATACCCTTATCCATATGAACAAAACAAGATTAACCTTTCTTTGACTATTTCCAAATATTTTGGTAGAAAACCCTTATCCATACACCTAAAACAAAATTAAAATTAGTCTACTCTATGTAATATTGTTACGTATTACAATTTCAAATGGTCTGAAACCGAGCTAAATGATACTTTAAATTT
>NW_013670254.1:62474-69094 GCF_000517525.1 Limulus polyphemus
TAACATCTAAAGCTAAAATACGAAAGAATATCGACAACATATCCTATTCAATACTGTTTGGACACGTAATCCCCTGTATACATTTGTTTACTGTTTTACTTGAACGATACCTCGAGAAAGGTCAGAGGAAAAATTACTAAAATTGATATATATAAATTTTATCCCTTAACTCGGAAACACTATACTTCATTTGGAGGTAAAAGGTCAAATCCGTGACGTTTATTAGTGAATACAAGACTTGAAGTGGCCTGTAATTTTGTTTACTACCTCCAATGGGAACATATTTCAGTTTACGGAAAGTAATCACTTAAATCATGACAGCATCTGTTGGGTTTATTTGCAATTCGTATAATTGTGTTCAAAGCTATATGAGGGCTATCTGCACTAGCCGTTCCTAATTTAGTAGTGTAGTCATCACCACCCATCGCCAACTCTTGGGCTACTCTTTTACCAAAGAATAGTGGGATTGACCGTCACATTATAACGCCCCCACGGCTGAAAGGGCAAGCATGTTTGGTGGGACGGGGATTCGAACCCGCGACCCGAAGATTTCGAGTCGATCGGCCTAACCACCTGGCCATGCCGGGCCCAATATATATTGCATACACACAAACTCACACGACGTTCTGTTTTACTTTTGTCATAAAACAATGTTATTTACGATTTCTTAGTTAAGACTTATGTGTTTCTTAATAAACATTGCTGTAACTTCAATTACATGAAAGCAGAGTTCTTTTCAATTTAGATTAAGCCGCTGCTGACGTGGTAAGGTCCTTAGATATATTTGCTAGTCAAACCAAACGTCCATTGCTGGTTAACGAACGGACGGTAGAACTTGATGAAAATATAAACTAGTCAAACAAATTGTATTGTTTTATTTTACTGTTATAATAGCATAATGGACGAAAGGTTTACGCTATTTCCCGCTTGTGGTTTGGTTTGAATTTCGCACAAAGCTACACGAAGGCTATCTACGCCTTAGCAGTGATAGACTAGAGGGAAGGTAGCTGGTCCAACACCACTCACCGTCATCTCTTAGGCTACTCTTTTTACCAACGAATAGTGGAATTGGCTGACACATTATAACGCGTTATTCAGTAATGGGGATTCGAACGCATGATCATCAGATTGTGATTGGAGAGCCCTAACAACCAGGATATGCCAGCTCCCACGTTTGTGCATGTAACAGTTATTCAAGGGTTTATAATTTATGAATTTTATCCCTTGTAAGAAGAAGAATATCTCCATAATTTACATTTGTGCTTTTAGCAGGATTTAACCCAAACTTTCTTTACTTATCAGTGTATATTGACCAGACACCTTAAATTTTACTAGTTTGTCCATGCAGGTGGGTATAACAGGGCTGGGATGCCAACTTAGAGAACAAGTTTTATAAATCACCAACAGAGGTCTCCTTTTAAAAAAGTGTTACATTTTATTGCTTTTCTGTTTAATTATGGGCAAACTACATACTCACTCTGGCTGCATACTCTGAACTTAGCTTTAGGTATAGGGCGTTACGGGCTTGATCACCCATATCTGCTTGTATTTCTAAATGTAAGTTTTATTTCTCGTGCAAAGCTTGCAAATAAAAGTCGTACAGAAGTCCTACCACCATGTGCGTCTTACATTTAGAGATGTCTCTTCCACGAAGATCCATTCTACCTTTCTCACTGTGTAGGTTGTACGTTTCTTCATAATGAAGAATCCGTGTCACACCAAACATGCTCGCCCTTTCAGCCGTGGGGGCGTTATAATGTGACGGTCAATCCCACTATTCGTTGGTAAAAGAGTAGCCCAAGAGTTGGCAGTGGGTGGTGATGACTAGCTGCCTTCCCTCTAGTCTTACACTGCTAAATTAGGGACGGCTAGTGCAGATAGCCCTCGTGTAGCTTTGCACGAAATTCAAAAACAAACAAACAACAAACAATTAGTGAAGCTGGTGCGGAAAATTGACAAAACATTATTTTATTCACTTAAATTGATCGAACTATGTCATGAGATACTATATCACTTTCAGTATATAATGGATAACTGTCGGTTTGATACCACAAGGAATCTTTTATTATTTTTCTTTCTTTTTTTTTGTTTCCTATAATTATTAAAAAAAACACATCGGAGTTAGTGTTGTCAATGTAAATATATTTTTGTAAAGCTCGAACATTTGTATTGTATATATATTGTTTATTTTTATCGTGTACACGGTCATGAACGATCTGATGGTACGAACGTGTTATTACTTTTTTTTCAAATAGATAGGTTTGTGACTCTATAGGGAGGTTTATGCATTGTATCAGAACGAAGATTTGATATGAATAACTCAAGCCACGATTCTTCCTGACGTTATCTCACTAAACTCTGAAAACCAGTTTTAACCACCATTTATTTGGTGGCAAACAATACCTTTTGTACTCACGTGTGATAATTATGTTTCTTTTTTCACTAAGTGTTTCAGTTTATAGCTTTCTTAATAGCCATCATGTCGTCTTATCCAATAATTACGGGACCATCTTGTCATTACAAGATTGCTATCAAAATAGTCAACCTTTATACCTAATTTCACTCATTTGTTCGCACTATCAGTACGTATTTTTTACACATTACGTTTGTGTTGTACATCCAAATTGGCATACACACATATCAAGATGGCCAAATTCTTTCCACCCACCACCTACTGACTTTCTAGACAAAATTATACATTTTCCATACGACTCGAATGTATTCGACAAACTAAAATATTTTAACGTTTCTCTACTACCAGCTAACATTACTTTTACTTGTGATTCGGTTATAAAGGGTAATAAATATTTCAAAACACACTTTAGACTACGATACTACAAAAATATCTTCAAACAGACACTTCAGCTTGATGGTAGGCAATAAAATATTTAATTTTTATCTATAAAAGAATACTTGGTCTAACTTATCAAATATCATAATTATCATCAGTTAAAAATAACAGTGTTAAGATCTACTAAATAACTGGCATAGCAAAGTAAGATGATCTGTGTGAGTGTGCCGGTTCTAATATTAAAAAGAAAGTGAGGGACCAAAATTTTTCCTAAATTTTTACCTCTTTTTCAAAATTCTTTGACTTTTGTTTCAGGTTTTTCAGGTAGCCATCCTGCTTATGTCGAAACAGAGCCAAAGAATTTTGAAAAGGGGGTAAAAATATCAGAAAAAATAACAGTGTTAAGATATACTAAATAACTGCGATAGCTAAGCAACATGATCTGTGTGAGTGTGTCGGTTCTAATATTAAAAAGAAAGTGAGGGACCAAAATTTTTCCTAAATTTTTACCTCTTTTTCAAAATTCTTTGACTTTTGTTTCAGGTTTTTCAGGTAGCCATTCTGCATATGTCGAAACAGAGCCAATTTCAAAAATATTGCATGAGCCGAATAACAAATTTAAGCCCTTAGGCAAATGACTAACTTTTGAGATCATTTACTAATTCGATATATTTCAAAATGGAGGAATCACCGGCTAGAAATAATTAGATAATGATATGATTCTTTACAATTACTTACTCAACAAAGTATATGTTGGTCTTACTTACGAAGTCCGAAACTTCCTCAAAACTTAAATTTAAATTTGTCAAGTAATCACGTAAGAAATCTTTCGAAAATAATTTCATACTTTTAGTACACTCAATAGTCTTATTGCACATCATTCAAGAAATTCACCCACAACACGTTTCCTACATACTTATAGTACACTCAATAGTCTTATTGCACACCATTCAAAAAATTCGCCCACAACACGTTTCCTACATACTTATAGTACACTCAATAGTCTTATTGCACACCATTCAAGAAATTCACCCATAACACGTTTCCTACATACTTATAGTACACTCAAATAGTTTTATTATACACCATTCAAGACATTCACCCATAACACGTTTCCTACCAACTATTATAATTGTCTTTCACTACAACTAGCCCTGAGCGATCATCAATTTTGCAACTCGACATTTACAAATAACCCCGATTATGATTGTCAGTTATTCTCATCAGGTCATCTTTAGAAAAAACAATGTAGAAATAAAATACATGAAAACAAAATAATAGATGATTTGGTGTCCATTAACCATTAAATAATACCAGACGTCGTACGAAAAACAAAAGCAAACTGAAACCAAGACTTTATTAATAAATAAAAAACTGTGATTCACTCTTTTGCCTTGTTGACTTCTTCCTAAACCATTATATATACGGAATAATGTGTGTGTGTGTCTGTACACTACATATTTAAACAATCTCAATCGCCTTCTTTTATTGACTGACAAGTTGTTTTGTCAGTTTTTCTTACTAAAATTGAATGCTGTACTTGTGAAAGTGTTATCAAGTTGTTTCTAACAAGCAACACTGATTAAACTAGTTGATATGCACTCTGAGAGCTATATTTAGAACTGTAGAACGTGTTTCTCTGCTTGCATTGCTACAAAGCCCCTCCCCCCATCAGTAAAAATCCTAGGGTTGCCTGATGCGTGATGTTGCCGGAAGTAAAGATAACCGAAAAAAATTATTCCACATAAAACTTCGCAAACGTAATATATTTAACACTACTTATTTCTAATACACAGTTCAACGTTGAGAAAAAAAAATGTTTTTTTCTTTTTCTGTTAGCCCTGTAGATAGATGATGATAGCATTGCCTCTGAATTCTTCTTTGTTGGTGCGCACACAAACGGTGCTCTGTTTTTATGTACTAATCGAATCGGAACGTAGGAATTAAGTAATCATATAAATTCTGTTCAATATTTATTGTAATAATCGAAATTTTGATTAATCGCTCAGCACTTTAAACTTTAAAAACCTAATTTCTAAAAAATTTGTTTAATGTGGGGAAAAAAGTTGAATGCTGACACGATAACTATTCTAATGGTAAACGCAGAGTAAAAATTGGAAAAGCGTGCTTGTGTGATACACAGGCATACCACGTGTTTGCTACCCTTCTCATTTTAATATAGAAAGGTTCAATATTTTTCATTTATGCAGGTGTCTGGTTTTCACATAACACGTTGGGCAAGGAAGTTTATAAGTGCTTTTCGCTCTAGATATCCATTTTAATGTGTTATTCACCTAAGATATCACCTTTGTCTTTCGTGGGAAAGGTTTCTGCAAGGTTGTACATTTACCCTTACCACTAGTCGGTCAGGTGATGTCTAGCCTCCATTATGTTCAATGGGAATAACCAACAGTTACATGGATAGTACAGGTCAGCCTAAGAAAGTATGACGTTATAGTTTTAATCAAGTAACGGGATATTTTCTCAGACTAGGGCAGCTTTTCAACTTATACAAGTTTTGATAGATTAGGTTCGATTACAACTTCAGCTTCGACTTCTAGAGAAAGATATAGACTTAACTTCTACTTAGAAATATATCTCTCCCTCTCTACAGTAAAGGCGACCGTCTGTCCGTGCAAAATAAATACACAAACTGTGTTTGTGTTATAGTGAATAAGACGTTGTATTCATTCATATTTAATCTCTTTCTTTCATAAACTCAGGTTCATATAATTCAGAAGTACTTTCTAATATATTTCCTGGTCGAATCTCCTGTTATTATGTAGGCCTAACATTTATTGAAATTATAAGAAGTACAGGAGAGTCCAAAATTACGCTTCCTATTTGAAAATTTATTAATTAAATAACGCCAGTGAATATTGTTACCCCATAAAATGGCAACCGTGCAAAAAACAGGTCCAATGCATCGATTGGCTTGCAGAGACCAAGTCAGTGACTGTAGTACAGCATAATTACAGACGCCAGTAATGGAAAAAGTATGTGGTATGTTAAGGATATCGTGTATCGCACACCTATAGTAAACATCACGGACTTAAAGACCAGGATAACGAACGCCATCGCCACTGTAACTGTGGACATGTTGCAGCGAACGTAGACTGAAACTGAATGTC
Organism: Limulus polyphemus; assembly: GCF_000517525.1. NCBI lineage: Eukaryota > Metazoa > Arthropoda > Merostomata > Xiphosura > Limulidae > Limulus > Limulus polyphemus. Next base: position 68,397 of record NW_013670254.1, read on the forward strand.
GGTTAGACGTGCTAGAGCCATTAATGGTGCACAGTAGAAGGCTACTGATATGTCAATTAAAACTTTTGAGTTGGGCTACAAGATGTTGAAAACTGCGTGGTTGCATTTCCATTTATTTATTAAATTTTAAAATAGGAAAGATAATTTTGGAGCACCCTGTGTTTCGTAATATCACTTTCTGATTCTAAATATTAATCTCTTTTGTTGCTTATTTACCTATTTGTTACTTCAAGGTATACATGCGAAACTTTTGTGGAAAAGTACAGCATAGCCCTCTATAACTACCACTTCTGTTTTTTTTCTTCTTTTCTACATGACAATCCAAAAAGAAAATTAATATATATATATATATATATATATCATAATAATTTCTGCGATAATGCCATTAAATTTATGTATATACCCGGCGTTACTCGGATGAAAATGGCTTTAAATATCCCGAGTTGTTTTGATTAGATCATCCATATTAATCGTGATTTTTACACAACATTCAAAATAATTTCTTTGCCTAACTAGATATTTTGATTAAAATCAATGAAAATAACAGTGTGCGATAAAAATAAATATTTGCTAAAGCATTTTAATCACAGCGAAACCGAGCACATTGCTCCAGCTTCTTGCTTATACGCCCGGCATGGCCAGGTGGATAATGCGCTCGACTCACAATCTGAGGGTCGCGGGTTCGAATCCGCATCCCA
>NW_013670254.1:70042-70864 GCF_000517525.1 Limulus polyphemus
CAAACAAACAAACAAACAAACAATCTTGCTTATACTTTTCATGACATTTCAAATTCCCAAAACAAAACTCCCTACATTTTGAGTCCTGATTTCTGCTGTGCGGTCAAGTGTCGTTTGCAGTGTATTCTGACTTTATTATCGTTACATTTAATGAAGAATTGATTTATTCTCTTCTCGTTGAAAAACAACGTAAATGGAAATTTGCCGATACCAAACGTTTTTTGTAAAGTCATCGTAAAGCTGATTCTTGTGAGTACACGTAAGTAAAGCAAAAGATATGGCTGAAGCAAGCCTATTTAGTTGAGAAAGTGTGCGCGCATGTTCGAGAGAAAGCACCAACTTTCTTCAGTTAAAGGGAGTTAGAGAGTAAGCATATATGTTTAGAAGAAAGAGAGAGGGAGGGAAAGAGCACAAACGAAGGCTCCACGAGATTTTTAAATCGTTTTAAGACATAATTGATCACGGTTAGAATGATTAGAAGTCCTCACACAGAGAATAAACGTAAATAATAATCCTCTTGATCACACATTACCAACAAAATTCTGGCCTTTTCAATTTGAGACTAATTGGTCGTTCTGTTTGCCAAAATTTGCTATATTGGTCACTTTGGCCTCAGGTTTCGGCCTGAAAACTGCCTCTAAGGTCGCGGCTATATAACCCATGTTACTTCCCGCACAAAGTTGTATCTGTATCCCGAGTTTGGATTTTGAAGCTTTAAAGATGTGGCCGTGTGTAAGGAACAGACCCACAGAGAGCCCCCCCCCCCCCCCCAGTAGCACAGCGGTATGTCTGCGGACTTAAACGCTAGAATCCTGGTTTCGA
>NW_013670254.1:71248-74234 GCF_000517525.1 Limulus polyphemus
TATATATATATATATATATATATAATACTTTCTTTTATATAAAAATCTAGTGGAATTCCCTTCTCAATAAAAGAAAGAGGCAAGGAGATATTTCTATCAAAACTGCAACATATCAGACGGTCGAAAAGAAACAAACGGATGGATAAAAAAGGATACAGGCAAATGAATGTCGAAAACAATATACAACATTACCGCTCCAAGAAAATTTCTCTTTAAAAATATTTTTTTTCATTTATAAATTCTTTCACGAGTAATTGTTTGTCTCATAACAAATTCATGAAAACTTTTTTTTTTTTAGTTTTAAATTTTTTTTATTCAAATCTAATATATGTTTGTTATTAAGTACAAAGCTACACAATATGCTATATATACTGTGCCCGTCGTGAGCGTTGTAAGCTTTTATACTTGTTGCTGGCCTAATGAAAGGATAAAAGTAACAATACGAAATTCTTGACGAGCTTGGACGTCAGACATTTTCAAACTTTCAATCTAACAGTTTCTTAGATATCGTCATCGTCACGAAGTCGGTTCGAAAATTTACTAAATTATGGCTTATGTATCTCAACAATAATCAAATGAAATAAATCGATAGAAGTAGTAAAGTCAACATTACTTCATATCTAATATCAATTATCACTCATTAGCTGAAATAAAAAATATTAATAGAAACATTGACAATTCGGTTCTAATATCAATTATCACTCATTAGCTGAAATAAAAAATATTAATAGAAACATTGACAATTCGGTTTTAATATCAATTATCACTCATTAGTTGAAATAAAGAATATTAATAGAAACATTGACAATTCGGTTCTAATATCAATTATCGCTCATTAGCTGAAATAAAAAAAATATTAATAGAAACATTGACAATTCGGTTTTAATATCAATTATCACTCATTAGTTGAAATAAAGAATATTAATAGAAACATTGACAACTCGGTGTACTTTACATTAAAGATTATGAAACCACAACAAAATCGTTTTAGGTTACAGCAAGCGTGGTCGTTGCTACCGGGTTCTAGGGGTTCAAATATTTTTCTTCGCCACAAGATACGGTGCACAAGCCCACACAATGTCAAATCATACAGTATAATCCACTATCTACGCCTAACTCCAGGAGAAACAATAAAATAAAAGTGTTTACTTAAAACACGGCACTGAAGATGTATGTAAAACTGTTCTTCTGGAAAAAGGTATTACAGCCCGTTAACTGGTCATGTAGAATACCAACTGCATAATGAAACTTACGATGACTAGGTCAATATTCACTTTCTAAATACACATACGGATTGGATACAAAATACAGTAAAACTTTTGAACAAACTTAGAAACTTATGGCGTAACGAAAAGGCTAATACTTACATTTCAGGTGTAATTAACTGTTAAAGCAACTTTGAATACCAGCTGCAAGCACAAGTGGTAACTAGCTCAAACTTTTCAAGCCATTCTACTGTTGCAGCAACGAAATATTCAAACAGATCGTTTGACTTGTTTATCTTTCCATTAGATTCTACCACCTGTCCAGTAATATCCATTAATCGCTAATGAACATCCTGTTTGACCAGTAACGTTACTCTGTGGGTGTCTGCATTTGTGGAATAGCTTCATCAAAACCAAATAGAAATTATTACTGTGAACACTACTTATATGCAATTGCGGTTCATTAATTTTCGCCATGAATTGGATGAATCCCACCTCATAAAATATTTTCAATAACATGGTTGTAAAATAAAATATGCTTTACTTGAACCATATGGATATTATTGGCTTTTTTAAGCGCATTTTTTCTTGACCATTTATCCAATAGATCGTTTGTGGGTCCATAACTTTGTTGGTTACAGGGCCCTTAGAAACATACGAGTCACATAAAAATGAATGAACAAAAAAAAAACAAAAACATTACTGATCAATATTCGTTAATTATTGGTGAGATCCCCAAGTATTTTACACACCAAAATGAGTGTTTTCACCATGTTTTGTTCAGTTCTTAAAATTAAAGTTCTTTATAAAAATATAAAATTGCTCAAAATGATGTAATGTACGAGCCCCACCAGGGTGAAATGTATGGAAACAGATCGGAATTTATTGTTGAAAGTTTTTTTAAGCATACATTCATTTGACATAAATGGATTTAAATTACACATACACACACACACACACATATATGCATACTGTTATAAGCCATATCTTTAATGTTGTAATTTGTTTGTTAGCTAGAGAGCACGTGTGTTAAATTTAAGTAAATTTGTGGGAGTAGGCCTAGAAAATTCTAATTTGACGTCAAAAAAGCCTAGCAATTTTGCGAAATATTTAGAGCAATTATTAAATATAAATACGAGTGAGCCAGCCAATCAGCGAAGTAAGCTTGCAGAATGAATAAGTGAAGCACAGATAGAGTGAATCAGTCAGAGATTGTTTTTGTCAGTGTTTTGCTTCCACTGAGTTGATCGATCAGCCGTGAAGTTGTACAAATAATTTATATGTTACGTCGATAGAAGTATTTTCGTTTGAACGTCATTTATAAGGTTACTTAGGAACACAAGTTACAATGTGTACAAGCCTGTGTATAAACGTTAAGGAGGAAATTAACTAATTTGTTATCGTAACTTGGACTGAACGTTGAATTATTTTCACCAGACAATTTAAAATAACCCGCCAACGAAAGAACAACGTTGAAACGATATAGTAGTATACAGTAGAAACAATAGCTATTGTCGTAGCTTACGGTATCGTTCATCACGAACTAAAACATACGTCAGTCACAGCAGTTAAAGCTAGACATACACATAACTACCGTGCTGCATCATGTTTTACGCCCACTAATAAAAGGTACCGAGTTTGAACTTTAACCTCGATCAGTGAGCCCAGCTGAGTAACTTCCTCCTTAACCTTAGGTATTGCGCGAACAGAGAGGAACAAAATGCGACGAACCACATCTACCAACAACTTCACTTGCAAACGATTGTTTGTTTGTTTGTTTG
>NW_013670254.1:74380-83405 GCF_000517525.1 Limulus polyphemus
TCACATAATAACGCCCCCACGGCTGAAAGGGCGAGCATGTTTGGTGTGACGGGGATTCGAACCCGCGACCCTCAGATTGTGAGTCGAGTGCCCTAACCACCTGGCCATGCCGGGCCCTTGCAAACGATTACACATCTCAGCCATATTGAATTGATTTATATTATCGGCATTATATTACATTCTGGCTATATTATCAGATAATAAACACCGCAATAAGCAGGGTTTTCAAAACTCTTATTTAAATAAGGGTATAATGAGCAGTCGGAAGAGGGCATTTTCTAAAGAAAAGTAACAATAAAATGATAATTTTTCGAATTTTTTAAAAAGTTTTATAATTAGTCATACAATCAAACCAAACATTGCTTCGTTTAGTTACATCGACTGAAGTGTTAACACACAGTTTCAAACAAACAATACAATAAAAAACAACTATTTTGAGTAGTTTATCTTCCAGATTCGAAGGTACATTTAGCTATTTTCCTACCATAAAATATAAATTTGTGTTATGTAAAATGTTCAAGAAACAAAAATAATCTTCACAATAAGACATACGATGAGGGTTTAAAACAACACAGGAATCTTTTCGGTTTCATGCATCGAGTTCAAATAGAAAGAAATACATATTTTTTGAATGTAGTTTTTAATGCTGATTTCAGAAATATAAATTAAAATTTGGAGAAATGAAAAGAAATATTTAATTTTTTTTGCTAGGTTAGGTCAGTTTATGTGAGGATAGATCAAGTTAGTCTAATTAGTAAATAATTACATGTTTATTTAAATAACAAATAAATTTAACAAATTCTTAAAAAAATGAAAATGTTTTCCTATTCTTTCCCCCTTTAAAAATCAATTCTCCAAATATTAATTTATATTTCTGATATCTGCAGCAAATTGAAAATACATGGAAAGTGGTTAAGAGACGTAACAAGCGACATTGCAGAACCAATCGTAACATGATTGACTCGTATCTCTGTGAGTTCGTTTGGCGTCGTAGGCATGAAAATGATGATGTCTTCAAGCAAATATTTAAGAATATTTCTGAATTTTCACATTAAATTTGTTTTGTTTTTTTTGTTTGAATTTATGCACAAAGCTACACAATGGGCTATCTGTGCTCTGCCCACTACGGGTATCGAAACCCGGTTTCTAACGTTGTACGTCCGCAGACATAGCGCTGTGCTACTGAGGGGCTTAAATTTGTTATATTGACACTAGATACTTTGTATTGTCTTGATGTCTTGCAGTTCTTTTAAATACGTAGGTATATATGTAATGCTAAAAGTACTTCCTTAGTTTTTTATTTCTCCAAATTTTTAATTTATATTTCTGAAATCAGTATTAAAAACACCATTAAAAATATACATTTCTTTCTATTTTAACGCGGTGTATGAAACAGAAAAAGTCTCAACACAGAAATCAGCTTACTATTGTGTTAAAAAAACTTAAAATATTAGTATATTAAAAACAGATTATAATATTTAACGAAGATATAAAAAGCAGTTTAATCATGTTAATAGTATTATTTATATTGGTGAAATTAAAAACGATTTGGTATTACCAGATAAAACTTTTGTTCGAGGAAATAATCAATTAACAACAAATTCAACTACAGCAAATGATTATAATGTTATAATTATTGCTAAATATATAATAGCAAAGAACAGGAAATTAATTAATCTAATACAAATCCTAAAACACTATTTATATGTCCCCCTTATGGGTCAGCAATAAATTTATGAACTTACAACGCTAAAATCCGGGTTCAATTCCCCGCGGTGGATAGAGCGCAGGTAGCTCAATGTGCAGCTTTTCGCTAAAACAAACACTGTTTTTATATCCAGCACCATGTAATGAAATTGAAATAGTTATTAGTTTAAAAAAGTAAGTTTCGATATTGATAATTTAAAATTTGAAATTATATAAAGATAAAGATCATATTGATAGGCCGTTATTATAGAAATATATACTAATATTTCTATAATCTGGATCTTACCTTATAAATTAAAGATAGCTAAAGTAATTTCTTTATGGAAATGTGGAGATAAAAATGACTTGCGAAACTATTGCTCAACATCATTGTTACCTGTTGTATCTAAAATTATTGAGAAATTAATAAAATTACGATTAAACTCATTTATAAAAAAAAATATGTTTGGTTAAACGCAATTTGGTTTTAGAGAAAATTTAAATACTGAACATGCTATGTTACATTTTATTAAAAAACATTATAAATCATTAGACAATGGTAAAGAAACTGTTTCCAATGTTTTCGATATTGCTAAGGCTTTTGACAGTGGCACATAATATATTGTCAAAAAGTTAGAAGTATAGAATATAAATAATGACTTAAAAATTATTTATAAAATAGGTTATGATATATATATAAAGGTCAGTCATAGTAATCCACTAAAAATTATGCCCCCCCCCCCAGTGGCACAGGGGTATGTCTGAGGACTTACAACGCTGGTTTCGATACCCGTGGTGGACAGAGCACTGATAGCCCATTGTGTAGCTTTGTGCTTAACTTAAAACAAAATCAACTCTTCGTAGCTTCCTAGTATAAAATGTTTCACTTAATATGGAAAACCCTCTGTTAAACAATATATTCTTTCTTATCTTACTTATAACACACCCATCCGTCGTAGTGAAAAACGTAACTTTAATACTTTAAACTTGCTATTTAACACTGAAACATTTATCATGAACCACAGTAGTGGTTCATAATAGAGTTTGTTCAGGAATTTCAAAGATACTAATGGAACATAGGGCAAAAAATCATCTTAAAAAGTATACTTGTTCTTGAAACAATACTCAAAACCTTCTATCTCTATAATTAAGGCTGTTAAAATATTAATAATAGCGAAATTGTTGGTTTTCCGATTGTTAGATAAAATTCAAAATTCATCTATTTGTTCTTCATATTATTATTACTATTCATATTATTCTTGTTTCTCAAGCCTAGAGAAAAAAAAACGGCTATGAATATGTTATTCAAACCTTGGCAATTCTACCAAAAAAACTCCAGCACAGGTCATAGGACTATTTTTATGTTGATTCTTGAAAGAGAAGGAGATATTTTATCAGTTGTTTCATTGCTACTGGCCAAATTTCCTTTAGAAGCTATTCAAGCACAGAAGCCTACAGCAAAAATGGATAGGTATACTGCACCAACATTTACGCACAGCTACTAAACAAACTCTTGCGAAGGTTGTAGAGTTATTTTTTACTTTATTCTTAAAAGTCGAGATTTACCCCTCTAAAATTTTCTAAGTTCTTCTTCGCTACCAACATAAGCCATTCGAAACCATTCAAGCATCGCAGAACTGTAGAAATCACTTATATTAGTCGGAAATGCTCTATTTTGTACTAGTCGGAAAAGCTTCGTTTTATTAGAATAAACAATGTTTCTATTTATGACAGTGTCTCCAGCCTCATCATTACTGATTATAATTTTACAAGCTGCTACAGGAAAAACTACTACTAATATTTTTTTAGATAATAGTAATGATTGCAGTATTGAGTATGTCATAGAGTAATTTTAAAATTAAAGCGCCTTCGTTTTTTTACCCTGAAGAATTTCTTTAAGTCCTTCACTTTCCACCATTGAAAAAATCCGATGTTTTCCTAATGGGCATTAATTAATTGGAAAATAATTTGTGCAACTTATTGGAAACTTTCCCGTTGAGAATTCATCATTTCTCAGTTATCTGTTGTACTTCTTCTTCTCTATGTGGTTTTCTGTGACTATTTCAATAAGTTTTCTAAAATCAAACAATTACCATAGAATATTTCTCTACTCTTGTCAGTGGTGTTATATTCTACTTATTTCGGTGGTACTTCGCTGTTAAACACGTGTTTACACTAAACCTCAGGCACAAAATCACCTGGCTCAGTAAATAATGGATGGGTGGGAGCAAAAAAAGCCAATGCAGCAGTAAACTGTTGAAAAACATGTAACATTCAAATGAATATATATGCACACATATAGCTCAAAATATATTCTCCATAAATGGACATAAAAAAACTTAAGAAACAAGATAATTAAAAATTAATAATTTTAAAAAAAGTACTAGGGATCGTCAAAAAAATGTATAGAAACAAGATGAATCAAAATGCAAAAATTATATTTTCAAGCCTACAACTAGGGACTATAAAAATAAACAAACTAGTCTGGAAATAGTGTCTATATTATTTTTTCAAGCCACAAATCCCTACTTTTACTCTACTAAAAAACTGTCCCGGCCAGGTGGTTAGGGCGCTCGACTCGCAATTTGAGGGTCGCGGGTTCGAATCCCCGTCACACCAAACATGCTCACCCTTTTAGCTGTGAAGGCGTTATAATGTGACGGTCAATCCCACTATTCGTTGGTAAAAGAGTAGCCCAAGTGTTGGCGGTGGGTGGTGATGACTAGCTGCCTTCCCTCTAGTCTATCACTGCTAAATTAGGGACGGCTAGCGTGTAACTTTACGCGAAATTCAAAACAAACCAAACCACTAAAATTGATAAGTATTGTAGACATGGCGTCAAAATAGGGATTTGAAGCTTAAGCAAATAATGTAGAAACTATTTTCAGCCTGGTTTGTTTATATTTTTAGAGTCCTTAGTTGAGGCTTGAAAATATAATCTTTGCATTTTGATTCAACTTGTTTCTTTAATTTCTTGACGATCCCTAATCCCTTTTTAAAATTAACAATTTTTAATTATCTTATCAAGCATTCAATTATTACAAAACAAACGACTGTTGTTACTTAAAATGCTGATATCAATTCCGCACATTGAACTCTGGAACTCGTTGCTTCTCACTATCAACGAAGTTAAATTATACTGGATTTTAAAAGGACCAAATGGTAGTTTAGCCAATCGAAGAAGTTTTCAATGTACAGTGGCATTCACATTCTTAAAGGTTATTCAAAAATTTCAAACTGTCTTTATTAAGAAGCTGTGGATGATATCGTGCATGAGGTTGTTTCAGGTGCAGTTAAATCTTTACACACTTGGCAGATTCTGCTAAACAGCATTCTTACTCAAACCTACAATTTTGCGGCAAAATGAATTACTCCCTGTTCTCCACGAGCAATATTTCAGGTGACTGTTATACAGTTTACATGTAATTTGTACGTTACAGAAGGTTTATTACAATGACATAAGCAATTCTACTGAAATGAGCAATATTATCATAAAACAAACTTTATAAAATTTTCTGACTACAAGCCAATGATATATCCTGAACAGTCATCATCTAGACCAATCTGTCTACCCCTAACGCATGCTTTACTAATCCGATCAAAAGTTATTACTACCAGGAGGTGAATTACAAATCGGTGTTGGTGTTATAAGCCCAGTATCAGAGTCCCACAGATTCTTATTAGCCCCCAAATCCAACGACTTCGTGATATATACACGTCCACGAAGTCACGACTATGTACTTAAAAGTCTTAGTTCCTGACTTGTTTGACGTTTTCAAATAGTAGAAATTTCCGATGCAGCATTAATAAAACAAAATTCTAAACAAGCCTTCAATTTGAATGCAGAGAATAATTTCTTCCTAAAAGGTCAAACTAATATAGCTGGCCGCCTTCTGTCACGCTTGCAGTTCTTATGTCGATTAATAACCTAATCGTTCCACAGTAACTCCCCACGTGTGGCTGTTCGTCGAACACACTGAGCACGTGCATGATGGATGTTCGTTATGAGTGACGTCAAAATCGTGAAAATGCCTTAGTAACTAATTGAAAACACAAAAGCATTGATATATATATATATATATAAATTGTTACCCATGCAATTATCTGTATGAAAAAACATTCAACGCTATCATTGTTAAAATATCGGTTAGACGTCTTTAGGTGTCTAACATCACGTTATTAGAACACCCAGATATAAATAACAATGGCGACAACGCCACAAACAAATCTACACTTTCTATTCGAAAAGAATGTAAACCCACCTATTTCACCTCACAAACAGTTCACGAACTCGCCACTTGACTGTTGCCAGCTTCAAAACAAAATTTGAGCCATTTTCGATTTACATTACTACAAACGTATTCTTAAAGTATAATAACTTATTTTATTTACTAAAACTAGGATAAATGGCCTATATATATATTTATATAAATTTGAAGTAATATATAACTTCACAAATAACATTCCAAGGCCGCATCCCATTGGCAGTTAAATTAGTTTCAGTTTCAATAATTGTTCAATATTTTAGAATACTGCTTTTCAAAATATAATATAGATGGAAGGCAGGCCAGTATAAAGATCGGGAATCAATGAGGAGTTCTTATAGATGGAAGGAATGCTAGTATAAAAATCGGGAATAAATGGGGAGTTGTTATAAGCAAAATCTTAGAAAATCCTGATCAAAAAGGTCTGACGAGATATTCTTATGTGATGCATCATTTACTTTTCCTGTTCATTTACATTTACGAGTAATACATTTTTAGTGGTTTTACCAATTTTGTTAATTTTCAGAATTTCGAGTGCTTTATGCCTACATGTGAAGACTGATATGTTGCTATTATTTTTTAATCCTATCCTTAACGGTTCTCAAGTTATCGTGCAGATAGTTAGAAAACTTACCCAACAGACTCGTATGACCAGAAAAACCATACATAGATACAATATAAATGGAATACCAGCACTGATACGACACACAGTTGTTTGTGATGAATATTACAACCCTAAAACTATTTTAAGCACTGGCAGTTCGTTCAATTCTTATTTCATGAATCAGTATAAGCTTCATGTCAGAACTCTCAGTTACAGTGCTTTAAAACATTAAACAAAGTATTATCAAAAGCCATGGTTATTAAAACAGTACGAGATTCTTTTGCCTTTTTTCAGTTTTGTGAGTAATTTGTAAAAACAAATATTTTGTATAAGGTACTTTATAAAAGTCCCCTAGTAGGTCAGCGGTAAGCTTCTGGACTTATAAAGCTAAAATTCAGGTTTGATATCCGCGTCGGACACAGTTCAGATAGTCCATTTATGTTAAAACAAACAAACAACGTCATATTAAAATTGTGAATGCATTTTGCTTGACTAATTTAAGTTTTGAATTTTTATTATCTATGTTTTGAATTTTTAAAGTCATATATTTTGTTTGTTTGTTTTGTTAGAAGTTAAGCACAAAACTACACAATGGGCTATCTGTGCTCTGCCCACCACGGGTATCGAAACCCGGTTTTTAGCGTTGTAAGTCCGAAGACATACCGCTGTGTCACTGGGGGGCCATATATTTTGTAATGGAGTTTACATGCATTTTCTATGACTTGTATATAAATAATTATTTCTGAATAACTCTTTTGAATAACTTTGCCTAGTGATTTAATTTTCAAAATTGGTTACCTGTTTTCAAATTAAGGCAACGGTTGAAAAGCGGCATATACTCTGTCAATTTGTAAAAGCATTACCGAAATGGCATCAAATAATTCAAGAATTATTCCGACATTACTGTGTCTTCTGAATATCACATTCTTAGGTATTTGCTTACTTCTTTTGTGAATTGTCAAAGTTTGTTGTTTTTTATTCATGTGATGGCGATTAAAATAAGGAAAACAATAGTATCAAACAATTTCTTTAATATCTGATTTCTGTTTTACTTTAAAAATGGAGAACAAGTACGTCTACGCAATATAAGGTAAAGTTACGCGCGCATGCACCTCTTCTACTTGGCCATATTCATCATTATTCGTCGTTGCGTCTACAAACATTGCTTACAATCAACCTTTTGTTTTTGCAAAAGTTATCTTATAGCAATCATAATTTCATTGGCTGTAATTTCAATTAATTAATTACATTAATAATAAGGCAAGGCCCTGTTTGTATGTAGTTAATATTTTGAAACGAGCAACAATGTTATAAGTGTATTTGAAGTATTATAATAATAACACAAAACGAAGAAAAAGAGAAACTCCAATCTACTATGTAAGACTAATAACCAACGCTTTTAGTAAATGACTGCCATACATACCGTAATGGCCCGATTATAGGGCGATCTCGAATATAAGACGACCCCCTTTTTCAGAAACCATGGAAAAGAACAATCATTGAGTATCATAACGTCCTCTTTTATGTCCGCAAAATCAATACTATAACTAAACAGTCTGTAAATGGATTAGTTGCAAGAACCAACGATGATCTTGAGCGAACATCTGGCGCGTATGCGTAGATGGATGCTATCTGGACATTCAGGAATGCAACAGGCTAGAGTAGGAGAAAGGGGCCTGTGGTTTGCGCGATTATAAGGCGACAATAAATTTTACAGCCTAGTTATTAATAGTAAAAACATAGCCTTATAGTCGGGGCCAATGCGGTAGTTTTAACGCTTCTTCCATCTATCGGAATATAGAGGGGAGTAATGAGAAAATCGTGTAAATTCGTCCATATCCCTTATACTAACAGACAGAGAAGAACACTGTAACTGCATGTCAAACTCTTATATTATTGTTTTCATGATCTTCAATACAAATTATCAGCACAAGATTACGAAAATTATTTATTGACGCGCTTTGGTGTTGATTCTTATGTCAAAATACACTAAAATTAAGTGTTTATTTCGTTCTTTACCCTGAATTATCAAAATCGAGTTCGTGACCTGCAACACGGGAACGGATCAACACAGTCACAATATGAACTGAAGAAAATTATGTCGTGAACTGTTTTCGGATATTCGTGCACAGCTACCCAAGGAATATCTACGCTATCCATCCCTAATTTTGTACTGATAGGCTAAAAGGATGATAGCTAATCAACAGCACCCACTGCCAATTCTTGGGCTTCTCTTGTCTGGCCGAATAATAGGATTTGAACGACACACTTATAATGCAATTGAGCAAGGATAGCGATTTATTTCTACGGAAACAGAATGCCAACGGTTATTAAAAACGTTTCAATGGTTATATAAGCTATTTCTTTGTTTAGTTCTGTTAAACTAACATTTATTTTTAGCCGCGGCATAGTATATTATAGAATGGCTAGTTTTTTTTTTTGTTTTTTTTTTTAAGTACAAACTTTTAGC
>NW_013670255.1:0-6794 GCF_000517525.1 Limulus polyphemus
TTCAATTACCTACTGAACTTCCCAGACCTAGACCAACACGAATGTTTAATGTTGCAGACCAGATTCAATTACCTACTGAACTTCCCAGACCTAGACCAACACGAATGTTTAATGTTGCAGACCAGATTCAATTACTACTGAACTTCCCAGACCTAGACCAACACGAATGTTTAATGTTGCAGACCAGATTCAATTACCTACTGGACGTCCCAGACCTAGACCAACACGAATGTTTAATGCTGCAGACCAGATTCAATTAACTACTGAACTTCCCAGACCTAGACCAACATGAATGTTTAATGCTGCAGACCAGATTCAATTACCTACTGAACTTCCCAGACCTAGGCCAACATGAATGTTACATAACTATTAAAACCGGTTAAGCAAAAACACTTATATCTACTGTTACCAGGACACACATACCTTTCCATATTTTGCTCTTCTATCGTCAGGTTGGCTTAAAGACAGGAAAATGGGATAAAAACAACATCCATAGCACAGCCTAATGTAGAATCCAATTACTGAATCCATAACAGTTTGAATATACTTTTTTTATATATCAAACTGCAAATAGAGTCATTTTACAACTGTAAGTTCTCATAGTGGTCACCTCGTAAAGGTCTACTCCGTAATTCTGGTAAATACTGTAACCAAAGGAAGATCAAGAACAAATTACCATTTACTAAAATGAGAGCGGACTGTTCATTTTGATTTAAAAGATTTTCTTTCCTCCTTGAAACGGCTCGCAATCTGAGGGTCCCGGGTTTCAATCCCCATCACCGAACATGCTCGCTCTTTCAGCTTTTGGAGCATTAAAATGTGACGGTCAATCCCACTATTCGTTAGTTAAAGAGTAGCCCAGGAGTTGGCGGTGGGTGGTGATGATTAGCTGCCTTCCCTCTAGTCTTTCACTGCTAACTTAGGGTCGACTAGCGCATATAGCCCTCGTGTAGTTTTGCGCAAAATTCAAAACAAATTAAATCTCTTTCAAAACTAAAATTTCGCCATAAAAACCGACAACCAGTACGATATAGCTGTACTCGAAGGATTAAAAGTCATTTGTTTCGGTTCACCTTATACTACAGAGTCGTTGTTTGTTGAATTTCACGCAAGGGTGAGCTGCGCTATCTCTCCCAAATTTTGTAGGGATAACTAAAGGGAAGGCAGCTAGTCAACACCACCTACCGTCAACTCTAATCGATTAGTGGGATTTTACCGTCCCTCTTAGAACGCACTCATGGCCGCTAAAGGCGAAACGATTTTTTTTTCTTCTTTTAATGGCAGAAACAAGGCGCGTACCACGAAACATTTAAAACACTGGCTAGCTAATTCTAAGAACCCACGAGTGAAAGCAGAGTAGGGAATATGTCGACAACACTACATCTGCCATATCCAGTGCCGACGAGGCTTTTTGCACAATACTGCGGGGTCATCATAGTAGTGGTTTAATCGCTAAGTATATCACAATATCGAGGACTCATCATAGTAGTGGTTTAATCGCTATGTATATCACAATACTGCGGGCTCATCATAGTAGTGGTTTAATCGCTATGTATATCACAATACCGATGGCTCATCATAGTAGTGGTTTAATCGTTATGTATATCACAATACCGAGGGCTCATCATAGTAGTGGTTTAATCGCTATGTATATCACAATACCGAGGGCTCATCATAGTAGTGGTTTAATCGTTAAGTATATCACAATACCGATGGCTCATCATAGTAGTGGTTTAATTACTAAGTATATCACAATACCGAGGGCTCATCATAGTAATGATTTAATCGCTATGTATATCACAATACCGAGGGCTCATCATAGTAGTGGTTTAGTCGCTAAGTATATCACAATACCAAGGGCTCATCATAGTAGTGGTTTAATCGCTATGTATATCACAATATCGAGGGCTTATCATAGTAGTGGTTTAATCGCTATGCATATCACAATATCCAGGGCTCATCATAGTAGTGGTTTAATCGCTATGTATATCACAATACCGAGGGCTCATCATAGTAGTGGTTTAATCGCCAAGTATATCACAATACCGAGGGCTCATCATAGTAGTGGTTTAATCGCTATGTATATCACAATACCGAGGGGTCATCATAGTAGTGGTTTAATCGCTAAGTATGTCATCAATTTTCATGAACAACAACTGTTATGGTGTGAACCAGATTAAGCAAATGAATTGTAATTATAAATCTGATTTTTAGGGTAAGAATTGTTTGTTTGTAATTAAGCACAAAGCTACACAATGTGCTATCTGTGCTCTGCCCATCACGGGTATCGGATTCTAACGTTGTAAGTCCGCAGACATACAGCTGTGCTACTGGAGGGCTGGGTAAGAATTAATAACAACATTATATTTTTTAATTTTAATAGTGATTATTTATTTATATCCGTTAGGTAGCGCTCGGCAACAACTATAGCGAATACACGGCATCAAAAGGCTATCTGTTTTTGTTTTGTTTTTTTACTGTAAGTAAAATCATCATACAGTGAAAAATTGAGCAGGTTTTTCATGTTATAATAACAGAACACACAGCGACATATGTTACAAAAATTACGTTTTTACTGCACCATTACTTTAGAGAATTGATGAAGACGAGGCTTTCCTAATGACTAACTTTAATAGTTTCTTTTAGCCTTAGTAGTTATGTAAAAGGTCATGAAAAAGTAATTGTCACCATTCACATAAAGTTATTTTATGCTGGAATTGAAATTCAGTCGTGAACAGGAAATTCATGCCTTTTGATTATTTAAAGTTAAGATATATTTTGGCTTCATACGTTTACCGTCCTTCGTCCAATATGAAAAATTATTGAAATTACCATATTTTAGTAAAATCATCAAACGCTTCCAATGAGATTTAACAATATTTATATATTTTGAGTTTACGGAAACATGGAGTGTGAACAGTGTTCAAAACAACAGAAACAATTTGAACTGATTTTGTTTGTTATTAAGCACAAAGCTAAACAATGAGCTAGCTATTCGTGCTATGGTTTTATTTTCGTGCAAAGCTACACGAGAGCTATCTGCACTAGCCGTCCCTACTTTAGCAGTGATAGACTACAGGGAAGGCAGCTAGTCAACACCTCCCACCGCCAACTCTTTGGCTATTCTTTTTTTGCCAATGAATAGTGGAATTGACCGGTACATTATAACACTTCAAAGACTGAAAGGGCAAGCATGTTTGGTGACGGGGACTTGAACCCACAGATTGCGAGTCAAGCGCCCTAACCACTAGACCTATCTGTGCTGTGCCCATCGCAAGTATAGAAACTGTAGTTTTAGCGTTACAAGCCATCGGGCTTTCCACCGAGCCACGGAGGGGATTTAACTGAAACATGTGAAAATTACATTTCATGAATATATAGATGTGCCCCCCAGTAGCACAGCGGTATGTCTACGGACTTACAACGCTAGAATCCGGGTTTCGATACCCGTGGTGGGTAGAGCACAGATAGCCCATTGTGTAGCTTTGTGCTTAACTTCAAAAAACAAACAATTTATAGATGTAATGTTTTAGATGGTAATTTTTAGTTCGCACAAGCACTTTTGGATTATATACGAAAAATAAATACTGGTCAACGCCAACTTCCAAAAATAGTGCGTTTAACACAATAATTGTCACAAATAGAAACAGCTACTGTCATCTAGTAACCGTTTGGAAACTTTCGTGTCCAAGCTGCACAATCATAATGCAATTAGCTTGTCATTTAATTCTGCTAATATTACGATAGCTTTTCTTCAGAATATACGAGTCAGAGTATGCACATTCTTTATGTTTCTCGAAACCAACTATGCTTTGACTATTCAAGTTTTCCAAGTATAGGTGATGCAAAAATAAACTTTCTGCAGAAATTGGGTAATTAACTAGAAAAAAATGGTTCTACTTTTGCTTACTAGATGGAAGCACTTACTCGTAAACTTTTTGTCTGGTTATATGACAATCGATATTTTATTACTTCAGTAATGATTTTATAACCTTTTTTGCAATAACTTTTAGTATTGTTGGAATTTTTTAAAATTTGAACCTTAAAATAAGTTATCAATTTTGTCAGTTTCTGTTTTTTTGCTACTTTTGCAAGGAAAAGGTCAGCTAGAGACAACATTGGTCATTTTCCCATCCTCACTAATATCAGTTTTATTTCTTTTCATTTGCTTCATAATTCACAGTATATCTTCAAGATATAATAAGATGTATAGCTTCAAAATTATTATATCAATTACATAAATTGTCAATATGCGATCAAGATCAGCACTATAAACCAATAACGAACTTAATATAAACTTCGCGGTCGTTATCCAAAAATCATAAAGGAGATTGCCTGTGGTAATAGCACCCCAAAAGCGTTGGGGATATCCCATCTATCAGACAAAATCCAAAAAGCAGATGAGAAACCAGTCAGCAATCGTGGAAAATTCAATAAGGGTACAGAGTTGAACGCTTACATGTGTAACCACAACGTCTCAACTCTTACTGCCTTTCACTGTCTGCAGCAAGTTACACTTAAAAAGATGTGATAAAGTTAAAAGTAGAAATAAGATAAAATTATGCCACCCAAAAAATATAAATTTCTACTAAATAATGCCTACCATCTTCCACCCTTAAAAGTTATAATTTTTTGAATGTCGTTTTCAGAAAAGGATGTAGGTTGGGAGTAATATATAGTAGAATCTCCATTAATTAAAGAATTCAACTAATTTACCCCTGGGATTCTATTAAGACGAACGAAATTCGTGCTCTGTTGTTTTCTTTACATCTTCACAACCGAGGACATAGTGGCAGTGTGCTCATCTTCTGGTTAAGAGCTGGTTTTCGTAGCTTATTGGCAAGATATTCGTTTTTTTGCTGTTGTTGTTGTGTTTTTAAAGCTGGAATTCTTTCCGGGAATAAAGAATGATTCGGAAGAAACTGGATGAAGGCACAACATCACATTCGTTTAGTGAGTGGTTAGTAATACTGTGTTGTGGATTACAACATGCAATATTCAAGTTCAGATTAGTTTATAACATTAAGTTACCAAGAATATTTTTTTTTTGTGTGCTAGCAAATCTCTCACACTATATGTATGCGTGTGTTCACGTATACCTAAGTTCCATCATACATCCTTCTCAATGTTAAGCTTGTTTGTTTACAGTTCATCAAATCACCTTTCATCCATGTCCTCTTAGTGGTCATAATCCCACTTTAACACGTACCGCAATATACTGGTTTATAAGAAATGATCAAGTTTTCATCAGAAGACTTGAAGAATGAGTTACTGTTAATGAGTGCTTCAATTAACCTTCCCATGGACATTAATCTATATATATATATATATATAATAGTCAATGCCTGTCTCTCTGTTACGCTTTGAATCTCATGAACAATTAATGATAGAAAAAGTTATATATAAAAATGATTCTTTTCAAGAGTGCATTACAAAAAAAATATTCATTTTTAGCAATTCCTAAAACTTCATATTCATATCAACATCAATCCCTCAGTCTTCATATGTGCTGAATGGTTACTCTGAGAAAAAAACTTAGGAACAAATGATTTTGTAAGAGAATTTCACTAAAAAACGGGACTTCCTCTTTTGACTGATTGAAAAAATATTTTGAAGATAGGAGCATGAAGGGAAAAAAAAACATACAGAAAGAAACATGTTTAAGTATATTTGTTGTTGTTCGGTTTATATATAATTATATATATTTATTATACCATGTCAAATAAATTGAATATCTCTCCTTTGACACTTCTCATAGATATGACAACTGTCAAAAAACACTAGATTCAGTAGTAGTCTTTTCTTGCACTCAGTGAAATGACAAAGAATAGTGGCATCCAGCAGAAAAAAAATCCCAACACCTAATTATCAAAGCTGAGCAATCTAATGTGTTGGATGCACCCACTGTATCGAAAAGCAAAGATTTTTGTTAATAATACATTGTATTCAGTCTCCTTTGCTTAAAAACAAAGCAATGTGATTTGTCATTATGGAAATAACACATGGAATGACAAAAGATTGTTGTGAACGGCCCACTACACATTTTAAATTTATTCATCACTATTTTTATAAAAATTACTGTTGAATTGTTTCAATGAACATCTGCTAGTTTTTCTTAACTCTAATTTAAAGTTGAATTTTTATTTTCACAAAACCAGTCTTTAAATATTTCATTCTGAATGAAATCTCCATGTTATTTAACAAAAAGGAACCATAGAGAGGAAATTAAATCAATTTAGGTTTTTTGCTAAGGATATTCAAGTAAAGCTACACATTCTTTATCTGTATTAGCTGTCTCTAATTATGAACTGATAGACTGTATGGAAGGCAGCTAGTCAACAGTATTTATTCACCACAAACTCTTGGGTTACTCTAATTAAATAATGGGATTTGGCCATTACTCTTATAATGCACACACAACCCCTAAATGTAGAGCATGATCTTGCAGTAACAAGATATGAACCGAGACCCTGGCACACTAGCCACTAGGAAAACCAATTTGGAACTATTATGTGAAACAGCTAGTGAACAAGAATTTAGATGTTTATTATATGTTAATTAAAATATTTAAAAAGTAAAACATTTATATGGCTGGCTCACTTCATGATTACATATTTAAAGCAGTTTTATACAGGGTGACGTAGGAATCCATTGACAGACAAATAATTCAGAAATGGAGATGTATAGAAAATTTAAATTGATTGGTATGACATAAAATTAAGACATCAAAAAGGATGTATGAGAAAACATTGGCTGAAAATGTAAAAATTAACAGTAAGGATTTCTTTAAATAC
>NW_013670255.1:7703-17163 GCF_000517525.1 Limulus polyphemus
TTTGAAAGAAAAATAACAGTTGATCAAAACAAAGTTAAATGATTTTAAGATGTTTTTCTTTCTTTATTTCTGGTAAACTGATGGGCCAATTTTGACAATATATATATATATATACCATGGAATACCATTCGCCATCTTACTAAAGATAAGTAAAGTAATAAAATAAGCACATACCAACAGATGGTGCATACTATATAAAAAATTTCATAGCTGTCGTTACTGACATTTGAATAATAAAATGTGTTATCTTTTGAACAATGACGTAATTTCACGAGTAAGGAATTACCTCTATAATAGTTTTCACCAGTAATAAATTATAAGACAATAATATATAATGTTAAAATTGTAACCTAGAAACAAGATATATGATTGAAAGTCTTTTGGTATACATTATTTTTGCTTAAACATCCAGTATAGATAGGATGTACCCAACTATGAAAAATGCGTAATTCCACCATTAGACTCCCTCTTATTCAGGACTAGTGCAGTTATGTCTGCTTATGTATCAGTGTATGTAGCCTTTTGTCATAATGTCTGGTAAGGTAAGACTCATTACACAATCCTGGAGGCTAGATCACCTTTCTTATCTATCTATATTCAGAATTACATACGTGCAGAGTTCGCATAGGTCACGAAAGTACAAAAAAGTTTGTAAACAAATTTTCGGTAGTGGAATCGTAGAAAAATATTTTATTACTTTTATTATTGTCCTGGAAAAGTTCTTGAAAGTCTTGACTTCCCGCTGTCGTAACACACTAGCGAATCTTCTAGAATACTCGTCACGTGACCCCCGCTGTCGTAACAACGTAATAAGTCTCTCTACTGAGGATCTACAAAAACAAGTACATATATGTGAAAAATTATAAAATAGTCTAAGTTTGTTTTATTTTCCTAGCAATGGTGTTCCTGAACTGTTATCACAGATAGCATTGATTCTGGCAAACCATATGTGATGTTGTTTAAGGTTAGGGAGAAGCCTTGGGTTGACCTTGAGGGTGCTCCATTTGCCGATGGACTTCTTATCTATGCTGTATTCCTCAGATAAATTAATATCAAACTTAATTTATTAATTTTAGTAGTGTGTACATTTCCTCCGAAATTCGTCACGTTTGAAAAAGGAACTAACAGAATGTATGGCAAAATACTGAAGAAAAAAAAGTATTACAAAACCTACAAGTACATATTTTATATGAAATTGTACTTATCTCAAGCTTTGTGAACAGATTTCTGAATTAATAATGTATATGGCCAACCTTTTAAATTCTCAAGAGTTTATATATGTGCTAAAAAATAGAAGATTGGTTAATGTTTAATTTCTTAGGGTATATATATATTGTATTTAATTTTCAAAAATATTATCCATTCTCCGATATGCTCTATATTCTTTGGTTAAAAAAAGAAATCACAAACTGTTAATTTGCATTTGTGTGTGTGTGTGGTTACAGTCGGTCATCCTGCCAGTTTACAATGCTGAAAAATGGTTAAATGACTCTCTGAAATCTGTAGCAGAGCAAATATTTACAGGAAAAATGGAGTTGTCCGTTTTCAATGACAGTTCCACGGTGAGTTATTTCTATTTCTATACATTGTAGCTCATGAGAGAAAAGATGCTTTACACCAAGACCGTTTATAATAAAGTAAAATAACCTATGTTAGAGTCTGCATATTTTCTGATATTGATATTAAGCCTGTTGGGCATAAACCTAATCCATTAATAATCAGTTAATAATAAGTGGTTATTATGATTTTCTACTTTTACTAATATTTTTATCTGTAGAAAATTGTTGCTGGTTTATTTGTAATTAAATAATGATAAATGAACCTGTTTTAAAAACAGACAGATTTGAAAATTAATTTCTAACATAATAATACAAAGAGTAGTGTTTTTAATTACTTTACATTGTATGTATTTATGTTCAGTATTGTAATGTGTTCCATTGTTGGACAGGTTCTTTTGGATTATTTGGTAAAATAATGCTCATTCCAGTCCTTGTAAAGAAAAATAATTAATATGTTTCTTCAGTACTGTTTGCTACTGACTGTATTCTCTTCATAAACAATGTCTCAACAGAAACTCTAAAACTCACAAATAAACTTACTTGCAGAATTTCCTTGCTAATGGATCAATAACTAAAATGCTGTTTAACTCACCGAATAATTGAAATACAGACAATTAATACACAGTGATTCTCAGTCACTAATAAACACTAAACTTATAAACTAAATCATTTAGCAATTCAAATATTCAGTCTTATATTGTAATCTTATTTTTACAAAGTACAGGAACATCATAGATCATGATGTAATGTATAGCTTCCTCTAGTAAACAAACATCTAAATTAAAACATTTAAATTGTCGCTTATAACAGTATTACTATACTAGGTTATTTTGAACAGAATTCATTTTATCTGTCAGATCAAATCTTAGCTATGTTTATCTGTTATGCAGTAATTGGAAAAATAAACTATTTTCACCCCCTAAATTTATCCAAACAGACACTACAGAATAATCAATAGACAGTATGATTGTTTTAATAAATCACTAGAAATTCAGAATTTATAAAAATCATATTTTGTTTGAAAACAAACATTCTTTAATCAGCCATCTCTACTATATATATATTTACTTCAAGCGGGTTCCTCGTCATGATGATTTATGTCTGTCTGTTATATTCGAACCAGCCTGAAGAGCTCTGGTATTGATAAAGAGGAACTTTAAACTGTCATAATTACCATACTAATTTCTTGGTGCAACAAAAGGTTTTAATACAAATATCATGTCTTTTACACCATTACATTGTCATATATTATCTCTTTCCTGTGCTGGATTAGGAGCACATAACTTAAAAAAAAAAGACAAAACTTCAAATCTGAAAGCTGTTGGTTTGTAAGGAACATTTCATTGTTTTTCTTTTATTTCCTTAAAACTTTTTAAAATAATATAATTAATCAATATTAATTTTTTAGACTTACTGAAGGTTTTCTGTGAATAATACAAGAAAGAATATTTAGTATATTTCAAGTTTTTCATTTTTTATCTCTTCAGGATAGCTCCAATGAAATCCTCGAAACATGGATACCAAAACTAAAGGCTCTAAACATAAAAGTTGTGTATAAACAACAGGAACATTCTAGTCCCAAGGGTGGTAAGATGGGATACAATCTTTCTGAAATTCTTTAACTTAATTTATTCATGTTATTGAAAAAGAAGTTTTATGCACAATACTGTCCTCCAGTGGGACAGCAGTAAGACTTTGGATTTACAATCCTATAAATCAGGGGTTTAATTCCCCCTCAATGGACACAGCAGATAGCCTATTGTGTCTTTGCGATAAGAAAACACACAAACACACAATACTTATTTGAATGGGTTCTATCAAATAATTTAAGAAGTAAAGAATGTTCAAGAACTTGAAACTTTATTATTTCTGAAGTGTCAGTGTTTAGCAAAAGAAATTATGGAGAAAACATTTATTAATAAATATTAAGGTTTAAATGTTTGAAAAAATCATAAAGGTTTTGAGAATGCAGTGAAAGTCTTCTCTTTGTCAGGAATATTTCCCTGGATCAGTATTTTAGTTTACTATTTTAAAAGTTTATGTTTATTATTTTTTTGCATATACATAACTTTTTTTTTTGCTAATTTCAATACCATGTATGAAAATAGCTCAGTAATGTTTTTATCCAACAATAATTTTTGTTACCCTACTCCATGTTGAACATGTGTACTCGGAACCCCTGTATATTCTAATCCTTAAAGGATTTTTTTCATAGCCTAATTTAAATGTAATAGTCTTTACTGCCTGACCAAGAGTGTCTGTCCGAAATTTTGCACAAAATAAAACAAACAAAAAAAGTTTTTATTTAGACATGTGCACTTTGACCCTCCTTTATCCAGAGCTCCACAATTAATCGATTAGCGAATTTCACCAATTGGACAGCTCTATTTCTAAGTGTAATCAACTCAAGAATTGTAAATTTATACATTTAAGTGGATAATAAGTACTTGTGTATTTTATGTTGGACTTTTGTAGCTTATTTAATAAATGTAGGCTGATGGAAAATTGACTGATTTGACTGAAAAGTTCCAATATAATACTAATCAGAAGCCAGCTAAGTATATAACATTGTTACGACAGTGGGGGTCACGTGACGAGTATTCTAGAAGATTCGCTAGTGCCTTTAACCAGCCAGAAGTGTAACAGTGAACCGTATGTAAAACATGCTGAAGAATTATAGAACAACATCTTACACAGTATTATGTACTATTCTCTATATATGTTTAAAAATTTAACCAGTAGTGCTGAAACTGTTTTGTTTACTTGTTTATTCAGCAGTTCGTGCTAATAACGAATGAATAAATTAGAAGATTTCCGACTAAGCATAATATTTATTGGTCTTGTTCTTTTATGAACATAAATCATTTCTGTAAGAAAGTCTTAAGTGCAAAAAACAACAAGTGGCTCTCATTATTATATTAAAAACATCTTTAAATAATAGTAATTCATCAAAGCAAACAGAAAATCACCCGAGTTGTTGAGTTCTTTTATCATGCTACTAGATTATGTCTAAATATGTTAGAGTACCAATAAATGTTCTTTTTTATTTCTATAAAACTTGTAATTTAATCAGCTCGTTAATACAATGGCTATAAAACCCTAGTTTTCTGTTAGATTATGTAAAACATTGTCTCCAACTACATTATCTAGATCAATGGTATAAACCTAAGTTAATTGGTGGGCCACATATGGGATCCTCGTGGGCCAAAAGCCACTAGCAACAGAACACTGCTTGGATTGCTTTTGAGACTAATTGACTGTTACACCAAAATCCCTTTCTTTCATGACACTGTTAAGGTTATTCCCATCCAAATTATACTTATAATTCAAATTATGATAACCCACATGCATTATCTTGCATTTATTATAATTAAAACCCATCTGCAAATTTATTTGCCCAACTCACTAAATGATCTAAACCTTTTTTTAAATCAGCAGCATCCTCTTCACAGCTAGCTACACCCAAGATATTATCTGCAAATTTAACTAATTTATTGACTATTCCTTCATCTATATCATTGGTGTAAATCAAAAAGAGCAAAGGTCCTAAGACTGAACCCTGAGGTACCCCACTTATGACATTAATCCAGTTTGACTGAACTCCATTTGTAACAACCCTCTGCTTTCTTCCGTTGCCCCCCCCCCCCAGTGGCATAGCGGTATGTCTGCGGACTTACAATGCTAGAAATCGGGTTTCGATACCCATGGTGGGCAGAGCACAAATAGCACATTACGTAGCTTTGTGCTTAACTTCAACAAACAAACAAACTTTCTTCCATCAAGCCACTCTACTATTCAATTTGCTAACTTATCTCCCACACCTATAGAGAGAGATTTTTTACTAGCCTTTTATGTGGCACCTTGTCAAATGCTTTCTGAAAAATCCAGATACACCAAATCTACACCCTTACCCTCATCTACATAAGTAGTAACCTTTTCAAAGAATGTTAAAAGACTTATAAGGCAAAATTTAACATTAGTTGAATTGATTTGAATTAAGTTTGATTTAATAGGCTACGTGCATTATACTCAACTTAAGTTTCTGTGAGTTGCTACAAGATAAATGCTTTGTCTAAATTTTCCCACGTGTAAAGTAATAGAATTGTATTCTCTAGCCATCTATAAAGTAAAAATTGTGCTGATAGACATCTATAAAGTAAAAATTGTGCTGATAGACATCTATAAAGTAAAAATTGTGCTGATTTTGCCTGTGTTTTATAATTTTGAAATAACATAATGGAAGTTTGAATGTATATGATTTTTTTTTCTTATTCTAGTTATTGGTCCGTGTGAAAGGAACAGTAACAGACACGATATCCAGATTAATTTATAGTCTTCACTATATGAACTGTGACATGTGAGGTTGTTCTTTGTAAGATTTGTATCATGGATGTGGTGAGTTATAGTAAATATACATCACTTAGTTTCATGTATGTTTAACTGATCAACTTCAAATCAGGGCAAAGGAAAAGGTATACAGTTTAACATAGTATTTACTTAGGGCAAATAGGATTTTAGGTTGTATCTATAGAAATATTGAATACAATTCTAAGAGGTTATACTTTCATTGTACAGGTCACTGGTTAGGCCACATTTGGAATAGTGTGTTTAGTCTTGGGCTCCTTACCTTAGGAAAGATATTGAGTTCTTGGAAAGGGTTCAGAGAAGGGTTACCAGAATGTTGCCTGGGATGGAGGGGTTGTCATATGACGAGAGGCTGAAATCTCTCAAATTGTTTTCTCTTGGAATAAAAGAAGAGTTAGGGGGATCTGATTGAGTTGTTTAAGATTGTAAAGGGAATTGATAGTGTTGATGTATCATCTTTTTTATATTTAACAATGAGAATAGTAGGACTAAGGTACACAAATATAAATTTTGGCAAGGTAGGAGTCATCTTCAGTTAAAGACATTTTCATTTTTCTAACAGGGTGGTTGGCCTTTCAAATGAGTTGCCTTCAGATGTAGTAAATTTAAGTGAGTTTAAGAGAAAGCTTGATAAGTATATGAATGATAAGGGCTTTAAGCATTTTTTTAAATATATTTATCAATAGTATTAGTTTAATTTAAAAGATGGAACAGCCAAGATGGACAAATAGGTCCTATGTTGTTCCAAAACGTTATGTTAATACTGTTGTAAGCCTACTCTGTGACGATATCAATGGACATTTAAGGTCATCTCTTTTGGAAATATGATTAATATGCATCATAGTTTCATAATATAAATGGCAACAGTATAGACATGAACAACTGATACATTTTATCCAAAGATCACCAAAATCGTTCCTAAAGAGCTACAAGTTATAGGCATAAATGTACCAATTCCATCCATATAGAATTGTGCTACAGAAGATAAAAATCCAACCACAGGTTTGAGATGCATGGTGAGGACTTTGCACAAGTAAGTCACTACATCTCTGAAGGGTCTAATGAGCTAAAATAAAAGCTCACTCTATTTAAGGTAGTACCACTTCCAAGGTCATCCTTTACAATTATGAGTAGCCAAAGAACAGCAACCAGTATTGACAGTGAAGCTGCCATAGACATTTTTCAAATTTGGCCACAACTATTTATTGTTCGCTACTATTCTGTAATACTGTTAGAAATGTTACTTGTGCATTTATGCATGTAACTACTGTCACTGTGGAGAGATGTTGGTTATTACGGTTTAATATTTTTCAATACTTATTGGCTACACCTTTGCAATTAATATTTTTGGTTTATGACGTACATCAACAAAAGTTTCAGAGGACAAGACATTGGATTCTCTCAATGATCATATTACCAGTAAGCACTAAATACTTATTTCCATTAATTATTTTCTTATATCTCTATTTCTAAGGTATTTGCCTGTAAATGGTCTTCCCAACAACTCATATAAGTATTCTCTTTCTGTATACATATTTTAATCCAAACTCTGAAGAAATTTCCAAAAGAGCATACATTAAGAATGTTTCACAAGCTGCTCCTAACACTAGCCTAAGCATGTTTACATAAAATTAATGTTGTACTGGTCAAGTATTTATTAAGTACACAGGTATGTGAGGCAAAGACGAAAATGTCGCTTATAAATGAGAAATGTATTTTTCCTTACTCATTATTAAATGAGGTAATTCCAATAAGAAGCACATACACTTGTGAAAGTTAAAGTTATTCAAATAAATATTTGGAAAGTGTAAACATTTAACAGTAATATGTCTCAAACAAGCTGCGTATAAAGCTAACTAGTTTTTCACTCATAACTGTAAACAATTAACTGTCGAAAAAATTTGTCTTTGTATACTTATAATTCTGATCTAAAGCTCCAAAGTATGAATAAATATCAATCTCTAATTTTCAAGTCAGGAGCATAAACAAATGTACTTTACTGTATTCCAAAACTGACAATTTATTTGTTGAAAGATGTTTGTAATACATGAAAGTATTTACAAAATGTGTGTGAAACTTTATTGAATGGTAGTTTGAAATCATTTGAAACACATTACAGTGTATCTTCTAAGCTGTTAGACCATTGCATACATTTACAGTTGTATTTTACCACCTTCTATCCCTTCTCCTGTTATCATATCTGTTCCAATCTTCCGAGTCTCTGAATCTTCTGCCACGTGGTTCTCGGCTTCTGTAATCGTCTCTCCTTCCTTCTCGTGGATTTCTTGAACCTGAATAACTTTGCTCTCGGTTCCTGTAATGGTTTCTTTCACCTTCTCTCCACCTGTTCCTACCGTGATACCGATCTTGGTACCTACAAGGATAAGTTTACTTTGTTTTACAAACAAGTACATGTATAAAAGTTACCTTCAGTAAATGACTTCTGCTATATAATACCTTTTATGCAAATAAATCTGCAAATAAACCAGCAGATGAATAAGAGTGTATGTGTGGCTCCTTTTGGTACTGTTTAGTTTTAGAATACATCTCTGTTTTGTTTGATTAATATCATATTGTAGCATTAGAACAACTTGGAATGTTTGTCATGTAATCTACTGGCACCACTGAAAAGCATATAATAAAAACTGTACCAGTCATCAGATGATTACCACATCATCACTTCAACTTAGAGAAATTCAAACTCTTCAAAATACACTCAGCAAAAAAGATAATCAAAATACTTCTTACCCATACAAATGCTTCAAGCCTTTAGTTTCTACAAAATGGCTTAAAACCATGGAGATATATAAGCATTATTTTTTTGCATTGCAAGTAATTTTGACAGCACTTCCTAAGAAAGGTTTTGACTTAACCAACCTCCAGTTTAATAAACAATTAATGAGGGTAGTAGAATTACAGTTAGCATCCCTTAAGAACACAGTACAGTTTTTACTGTCATGTCTGAATTCAGATTTATTCTTACTAATACATGCAAATATTGTTAGTAACTTAACATCTGTCATTATTCTGTTGTACTACACTTGTTCAGTATTTATATTTAAAAGAGTTTTGTTTGTTGTTATGTACAATACTACACTATGGTCTATCTCAACTGTGCCAACCACAGGTATTGAAACCTGGTTCTTTAGCATTATAAACCTTCAGAATTGCTGCTGAGCCACTATCAGTTAGTAAGAAAAGAGTATAAAATGTTACTAAAAACTGGGACATCCAGCTTTAGAACACAAATACTAAATAAACTGATACCTTGTTAAAAATAGTTGTTCATTTCAGTATGTGATAGATAATATAATTCAGTGAAAACAAATTCCTACAAAATCAGACAGTACATTTAATATTTAGTAACAAATTTCAATAATATTAGATGTTCTCTTTATATTGATTATAATAATTCATAAGATGGAAATCAGAATGTTACAAGAACTATTAAAAACAAGCATGCATATACTAAAAAATCATAAATTAGCAAAGTTTCAGAATTTTCTTCTAACTCCAGCATCAGCATAAAAAAATGT
>NW_013670255.1:17580-24796 GCF_000517525.1 Limulus polyphemus
GTCAATGAGAAGCTGCTTATACAACAGAAGTTATGAAAAACACATTAAAATGATCAATACATTTATATTTTACAGTAAAGGTTGGAAAAAAATCAAACAACAGAAGTGTTTATGACAAACAAACATTTCCTTTTTCAGTGCTTCCTGTCGAGCTACAGCTAGTTTTAATTAAAACAGAAATTTGTCTTTACAAGTCCAGGTCTAGCAATTTCTGACAAACACAGTTAAATAGGTAACTTATTCAGCAAGCGACATTCTTTTGAATATTAACCTGCTGCAAATTTTTCCCATCAAATTTTATGCTTCTCACACAATTCTGTGAGAGGAGCATAGTTTTGTAGTTTTTTTTTTCACAAGCAATGTACAAAAAAATAAAAAAGGGCATTATCCGTCTTGTTCAAAGTTCTAATAATTTAATCAAATTTATATAACGTATCATTTCCATGTACTCTCAGTTTCAAAATTAAGATAAATATTCCTAACTGTATGCAGATGCCTATAATTTTTATAACCTTTCTAGTACCTGTTTATTCTTGCACTGACATCCGAGTCATCTGTTACAGTGGCTTCTAGTATTTACAGCAATCAAGTAACCTCACAATGTGAAATCGTATTAGTTTGGCAGTGTGAAGCAAGAGAGAATGGATAAGGGAGAGAGGAAGGGGAGGCCTTAGTATCAAGTAGGTCAGGACCAAGGTGGTCAGAGAGGTGCTAACAAAAGGGCCCAAGAAGGATAGTAGTGTGGAAATTAGAGGCCTAGGAGAAAGAAATGAATAAGGGAGGAGGTATAGAGAAAAAGGTAAGGCCAGGTCTTGTTGAAAAAAACACCAACAGCCAAAGCTGAAGCATGAGGAATAGAGAACCATTAGAGAGGAAGTCCAAAGTTGAGAAGGGGTGGCAAATTATCCAAAAGGAAGTTATGGAAGTGCAGAGACTACTTCATTGACAGAATAAGGACTGGCCCATAAACAAGATGAAAGCTCCCAGCAAATGATGTGAATGGGCACAGAAGTGTATAGTTAACACCCCAAAACAAAAAGACCTTGGAGCCACCAGGTGGACCAAGGAAAGACTGTGGAAAAGACTTGATAAAACAAGACCAAGTGAACCACAAGTAGGAGACAAATAATGAGAAGGTCAAGAACCTGTTCCCATGAAAAATGTCCCCCAATCAGAGAGAGAAGTATCTAGGAAGGGGTCAATCTAGTTTGAAAGGTGGTAAGGGAATCCATGGACAGCCACTGTGACCAATATTAGAGGAGAAGCTCACAAAGAGGACAAAGAACCCCAAGAAAGAAAATTCAAGGTCTACAAGGTTCACAACAGGAAGTACAAGATGGAATGCTCCAAATGAAAGAGAAGCCAGAAATCTCAATTGGGAAAGAACCTTTCATGCAAGGAGAGAAGAAAAAGAGAAAATAAATGCCATAGTTCACAGACAAAAAAGACATGCTGAAATTGGTTGGGACTAGAGAAGAAGGAAGCACCCAACATTTAGTGGGTGTGAGAAAGGACTGAGAACACAATACATGTCCCACCCGCACCAACCAAGCAGCTACTGTAAAAGAGAAACATTGGAGAATGGGTTAACAGTTATGATGCCAGCCATGGGTTATGAATACGACAAACAGAGGCCTTTATGATATCAATTAACAGAAGAGGGGCCAATGCTGAGTTGAAGGTGAAAGAAAGGAATAGGAAGAAACAAAAGAAGGATGGACAGGACAAAGAAAACAAAGAGGATAGGATGAGGGAGACAAGTAGGAAGGTGTCCAACACATTCACCATGCCAACTACAGATCAGGTGAAAAAGATCATAGATGAGGTCAGAGGAAGGCGAAAGTAAAATGAAAAAAGTGAAAAAAAGAGACAGTCTGAGAAATGAAAAACAACTGTTGGCAGAAATTGTGACCAAGAGCAGAAGAGAAAGCCACCCATAGAATCATAAGTGTATGACAGTCAATGGCAATAAGTGACGAATGAGGCTTCTGGTAGAAAAAAAAGACAGGAAAAAGAGGATGGCCTAGAATCAGAAATAGAAAGGTGAGAAAGAGACACATCTCGATGAGGAATAGGAGTAATTCAACCCAACAAGTCTCTACAGCAGTGGAATAAAATATGGAAAGATAAAGCAGAAGAATGGAACAGGCCAAACACAGAAGGGAACAAACATCCACAGAAGCACAAAGAAGTGCTTCTCGTAAAAGGTGGAAGTAGAAGAGGGAATACAGAAGGAGAGAAAAAAAACAAACAAACAAAAAAGTTGTCAAAATAAGGAACTAGAAAGTGAAATAGAAGGTAAGGGGCTCAATTCCCAAGCTGATCAGAAAGATACCAATGACAGGAAATTGGGAAAAGAAAGGGAAGGATGGCAACAAATATAGCCAGAAGTAGTCATGATTATGGGGGAGGGATTGAGGGGGAGATGTGGCACCTAGGTGTGACAAAGGAGGTATGAGATGATGGAAACAATATAAATCCCAAAAACAAACAATATGGAAAAGCAAGATAAACTGAATAATCACACAACATAAAATGAGAAAAGAAAATATAATAAAGAACACAAGCAAAGGAAAGAAAAGGAACATACCTGAGAAAGAAATCCAGAAACAAATGGTAGAGTACTACCAAAAACAAAACAGGTGAAGGTTGTAGTCCAAAAGATCATTCTGACTGAAGGAGAGGAGGAAATCCATTAAGCATGTGGTAAACCACATCACATCAAAGAATGACTACCATGACCCTGACACTTAACAGGCCTACAAAAGCTACAACTGAAAAAAGGCCTAAGTGTGAACAACGTCCCACATTCAGGGCTAATTATAAATAACTATTATTTGAGAAGTCATGATAAAAATTTAGTTTTTGTCACAAAAGTTAAAAGAAAACAAAAATCAGAGTTTCATTAACAATGTAAATGTCAGTAAGTTGAACACAGACCAGAAATTTAAACTCATCTGGTCAATAAAGTGTTGAGAAGAAGAATGAAGATTCACGAGTGCAAATGTGTAGGGGGAGTTAATGCGCATGGAGGTGTGTTGCCCTCCTATTGGAGGAGGGCTTTTGTCACATGATGATGTTATCATGGAGTGGTACATGAAATCACATGAAATTAGTTGGGAGTTTTCACAAGGCTACTGGCAGAACGTAAAACTCCAGATTGAAAGTAAAGAAAACTGTATAACAATATGTCGATCATATTATATTTGCTATGTCCAGTACTGAAGACCAGTACCATGGTTCATCAGGCCTGCTGGTATATGGCAGATACAGTAGTGGTTGAAACACTATATTATAACACTGCATGAACATCATTTGTTTTGGTGTGTACTAGATTAAAATGGTGAAATGTACTTTTTATCAGTTCTATAAGAGTCTTTTGAATTTCAGAATTACAGGACATATTAATAACAAAATATTATTTAACATCAATCATTCATTATCACTTGCATTAACTTTTCTCATCATTCAGAAGAACTGGCAAACCAACAAGCTAGTCTTATTGTTGCTGAAGGAGGTCAAGAATCAACAGTATAAGACTACATCAATAAATATTAAGTTTCATGCTTCCAATCTTTATGATGTACTATTTAAATAGAAAATTATCTGAACTTTAACAAGTTTGACTGGTTTAAGATCTACAAGTAAAAAAACAGATTGAAAGTTTTTTACTTTTTCACAACTTACATATTTTAAACTAAGGACATGGAAAATTTTAGACCCTAATCTCTGAACTGTCTAATCTGTTAATATATTTCCTGTAGCAAAAAGACCAAACTACATGCAGCGTTCCAAATAAGACCTAGCTCACCAGTTTATGCAATATTTGATAAAACTTGCACTCTTTTAAGTTCAGAATTTATATATATATACACTGTATACATAGAGCCTAGAACTTTATTTTTCCCAATAGCTCAACACTCAGCTGAAGATATTGAGATTTTATCAACAATCACAATAAACCATCTCTTCTTTTACAACATCAAGGGTCTTGTCACAAAAGTCCTTTCTAAGTAATGATAACAACCTAAGAGCATAATTTTATACTATATAATATTTCATACATTTTGTGTACTTATCTAGTTACAAAGACTATTTTATATTCTTTTCAACAACAAATATATTTTCTTTCTCTTTTCAGTATTTCAGTCATCATTAAATTTAGGAATATCACTAGCATAAATAATAAAAAACAAATATTTCAAACTTAGAAGAGCTTCCCCACACAGATTCTCTCAATCTGTTGTTCACAGGCTCCCTTCAGGTGGTCTGTGGAAAGGAAGCAACAGCACAGTATATAGGTCCCATTGTGATCAGCCAAGATAAAAGAAAAAATATTCCGATGGCCCATGAACAAAAAAGTTTGACAACCACTGTATTATAATAGTTCTCATTATTTTCTACATGAAACCAAATTTCTAGCCACTTCTAAACTTTTCCACCCATTTCATAAACATTCAGCTTACAGTAGTAATTATCATTACATAGTTTATAAAATATTCTCTGAAAATAAAAACAAAATATTAATTCAGATCAGGATTCTTTCTAAAACCTTGTAATGTGCTTTATACAACCTTAAAAGGGCAAAAGACTTGTAAACTGAAAAGACTCCCCAAGAATTCCGGAAACATATCTTGGTAAGGAACCAAGGCCCGATATCTTCTGGTTTTACACCAATTAATGTACCCAAAAAAATTTTAAGGTAAGTTTCAAGTTTTATTGGTAATTAATTATCCTTGTCCTCATTAACATTACTTATATTCTGCACTTGATAACTTTATTTATACTTTTAATGTTTATGCAAATATACTCTGTACAAAATAAATAAAAGATAATAAATTGAAATTTTTTTATTTTCAAAACAGGTTGATTGTCTTATGGAATGAGCTGCCAATTGACAATAGTGGAGGTTGTCACTTTACAACAGCTTAAGATGGGAATCAATGATTTCTTGAAAAAATAAAGAGTAGCTTTAAACTTTTACTTTCCTCAAGGGTTAGTTTGGAAAAAACAGCCTCAAAGAGAATTTTTTTAAATAATGGTTAAAGTTCTTTCATAAGTTTCTTCAAAGTTTTGATTGATAGGTTTTGTCATTATCAGTAGCTATACTAAATGTTTCAATATTTTAAAAATACACTAACAAAATTTGAAGTCAAGAAAAACTGTCCCCACTTTTAACTCTTTTAGCATGGGCTCAGTCCTAGGACTGACCTCGTAACCATTTTGTCCTTGTTATAGTTTTCATGCAATATATTTTAAATTAGTAAGCGTATGTTAACGAAATTTGGCAGATTATCAGTAAACATTACAATGCTTTCATTTGCAACATATCAAAATTTTTATCAAGTCTTAAGGTTTGTAAAGCAATATTTTTCTCATGTCTTTTTTCCTTTTTACATGTTACCTGTCCAACATGCAAAGTAATTTTTTATTTTAAAATTAAAAATACTTTTATGCATCAGAAAATTTACAAATTTCACATGTAAAACCTTTATAATGTCCAGATAGTTATCAAATGTTTCTCAAGAAAAAACTATATATTTTATCTATTATTTTCAGTAACGAATTTCTGTAAGGGTTCGGTAGATTTGACTGATCTCGTAACCACCATAAAAATTAGGAAATAAATATAAATTGTGTCTCTTTCATTCCAGAATGACAACAAATTATAACACGAAAACATAAATATTTAGACTAAATAGCTTAAATCTCAAATTTTGAATGCAAATCAACAAACGTGATGACATGGCCTTTTACCCATGACCCGTCTGGAAAGGATTAAAGCATTTTTTTATATATATAATTTATTGACAGTCTAAAATCATTATTACAAAATTTGTATTCTATATTCTTTTTTCTTTGCAGTTCATTCCTGCACAAGCCTTTAAAGTTATATCTGATGTTTCACTGTAAGCTAAAAATTTTCATAATCCCTCTTACCCTTGAAAAAGAAGAAAAAAAATTTCTTGACTTATTTATACTATTTCCATATTTAAGCATTCACTATTCTATTAGAAATTTAATATTTTGAAGCTAGTCACATCTTACAATAAAATGTTATTCCCCCTTTTAATCCATTTGGGAATAGGCTTTTGGTGGAATTGCAAAACATTGAAAGGAATAACATTTATTCCACTTGGCCTGAAATAACTAATAACGGCATGACCACTGGGGTATTTCCAAAGTTCCATAGCAGAGGATGTAAGCAAAGATAAACTAAACTTTAAGAAATAAATTTACAATTATAAATAGATAACTTTTTAAAATATGGACATATTCATTAAATTGTGTTAACAGTTCTTTTCCAAAACAAACATGCATTTATATTTGTAGTAAATAGGTATGAGTAAAGATTCTATATATGTAAAACTATAAAAAATGATAAAAACATCAAAGTGTCAGTATTATTTTCAAATTTTTATTTTACAAAACATATTTGAAGTAATATGTAATGGCAGCTGGTAACCATTTTAACAGGTGAGCCATATGCTAAACACGGCTACGTTTCCAACCAACTGAAATAATTGTTTGCCACTTCTTGAAACTTCTCATCCATGCAGAACCCATTTTTCACATTCTCGTTAGACAATCTATGGCTTGTGTAACCAAGTGCTCCTGTTGGCATGACAATGTGTTGTACTGACATGCTCAATGCGGCTAAATGAATGCAGTTATTTTTTCCTTATGCAGATGTACTGAGTTTTTATTAAAACTTCAGTAACAATTAATGTTTTATTATACTCTCTAAGTTATTACAATTAAAGCATAATTAATTATAAATAATATAAACTTAGTATTAGGAACATAGACAAGAAAAATACTACAGGAGGCAATGCCTTACTTGACAAGCCATTACTTATAACAGGCTTGGCTTTGAGTGACTTTAAATTTTCCTAAGGGGTATCCCAGTCAAAATACATCATTTCTTTCTTCTTTTACTTTTAATAAATCCTTTTTTTCCTTGTGATTTTACAAACGCAAAGACATGTATATTTTTAAAAGTTTCATATATATATTTCTCATTTTGTTTTCCATACAAGGTTAAAGCTGCTGATATTCTTAAAATTAAAGAATCATGGTGTTTGATGGCACACAAAACCTGAGAGGTCTAAAACTTAAAACCAGAACCCAAACTCTGGGCTATGTGCAATCTAAACAATATTATAATTGCAAAATTAGATAACGAAGTTCCATACAATTGTTTTTAAATCTAATA
>NW_013670255.1:25714-30372 GCF_000517525.1 Limulus polyphemus
AGCACTGTAGAACCCAAACTCTGGGCTATGTGCAATCTAAACAATATTATAATTGCAAAATTAGATAACGAAGTTCCATACAATTGTTTTTAAATCTAATATCATTCTTAGGTTATTTTGTACTAACCTTCTCACCACATAAAAGAAAAAACAAATCAAACCGTTAAAAACATTTGCATACAGAATGTTTAATAATTAATATATATGCATACAATATACATAACTTGTTACTTAGATTATACTTACTCTCGTACAGGTTCTGCTTCCCAAGGAGATACACAAGGAGGATCAGGTAACGGTTGAGCTTTCAATTTCATAAAATCTTCATCGCTTTCTGTGTATCGGTTAGCAAAAAGCTCCTCAAACTCATTTAAACGTTTTTTCAGTCTTTCGTAACTTTCCGAACATCTATTAGTTTTACTGTTATCTTGCTTATTTGTTTCTTTTACCTGTTTTAGATTTTCTTCATTGTGAGGCTTATCATCCAAACCGACCGTCGCCATTTCAAATTACCTCATCAAACCACATTGTTTCTTAGCGCTACCTATATTGTATATTGCGCTTGCTAATGTGGGTCTGACTAATGTTAAAAATTATTAATTTCGTAATATTTTTATATATTCTGCAAAATTTCAATAAAGTTGTTTCAATGGTGAAAAATTAAAGTGATATCGTCGCTTTTTTTATGAATACTCCTTCAGAAAATAAATATAAGAAATCACATACAAGATATATTAATGTTGCAACTTCAAAGTGTATGTGCATACTATTATTCTTAGCTTTGTTTAACGTAAACTATTTTTTATTAGACATTTCTATTAACATAAATAAAATAACGACTCATGTTTCCAAAATGTATTACTATTACCTCAGTATTTTATATTACAGCTTCGTCAAGAGCTATCCATAACCTACAAGTTCGCTAATGCAGTTGAAATTAAATTGGAACACCGTCACCAGTTAATTAATAAAACACTGATACACACGTTTGAAAGGTTAAAATAGTATTAAACATTCTTGGATTTATTTATGAAGTTTTTGAGTCATTTTCACTCAATATATGATAGCTTAAATTGATGCGCAGATTATATTTTCAGTTTTATCTTTAGTGAAAAGGAATCTGTAATGGTCCGCTGTAAACTATCGAATAATAAGTTAAGCTAAGTTAAGCGCAATGACATAACATTATTTATATACCTAAATCATTCTAGGTTATTATAAGGTGAGTTAAAAAGAACTCAAAAACCCCATAAATCTTATATTCACATTACCATTATAACAGGTCTTTCGAATTTCTTTGGTTGGCTGACCCAAGCTGCGTTGATGAGTCTTAAATAAGCACAACTATAGTCCACAGCAAAGGGGTAGGGCGAATCAAGAAATGCATTAAGTACAGATTATATTTTCAATCTCATCTTCGGAGAAAAAAAACTGTAATGTATTCTCGATCTTAAACTGTTAAAACAAACAGAAACAATAATGGTAAGTAAAAAATATGTGTAAATTAATTGGTAAACAATTAAAATAATAGGATTTAGAAAAATAATACGTTATGCATATGGAATACATCTTAAAGTTTGTACCTATAGATATGTTTACAGATATCTGTATTATTCTATCCTATTATATCAGTAGGTACATATTTCAGTATCAAAATTGTATTTTAACCATTGTGGAAGTGTATAGAGGTTTCGTCAAAATTCAGACATATTAGAATCTTAAGAATACAATCAACATCTCTACACTAGAAGCCAACCAATTATTTTTCTTGATTAAGATGAATGTTTCAGTCTTTCGATCTAGAAAACTATGACTTTTACATAAAATCTTAACATCCGATAAAATGTTATCTGTTTGTGGTGTATAATGCTGTATATTATAATATTAAGCAATAGCAATATTAGTATTGAGTGTTTGGATGTGTTCAGATATTCTATAGTGTATGGGTCGACATGTTTCTTCCATACATGTACCAGAGCATCAGCCAGGTTACTTCATAAACAACGTTCTTACAAAGACACCGATCATGTAGCGACTATATAGTTATATTTTACACATTGTGTTTCTTTTATATATGCTGAACTTCTTATTAATAATTTAGTGGAGATGCTTGGCTCTTGTACTATTTTAATAGGTAAATCTGGTGCTCTAATTATTCTCTTCAGTTTTGTAGTGATATCACTTATAGACGCTATCATTCAAGTAACCTGAGCTTTAATTGTGATTTTCTTATGGACTATATGATCGATGTCATTGTAAAAATGATATTTATGAAGTACCCTATATGGACCTTTCTTCCAGATTTATATTTACAAAATGGATGAGCATGTTGTTCAAGTAATAACATTTATGAGGGAAAACACACACATTTACAACCACGTGCAATGTGAACATTAATCTAAGCATATTACACTCTCCGTTTAACGTACTGTGGAAAATTTCCAAACATGACCAGAGCTTCTCCTTCGTTTTAGGCCTAGCATGGTCAGGTGGTTAGGGCGCTCGACTCGCAATCTTTTGGTCGCGGGTTCGAGTCCCCATCTCACCAAACATACTCGCCCTTTCACCCGTGATGGCGTTAGAATGTCACAGTCAATCCTACTATTCAATGGTAAAAGTGTAGCCCAAGAGTTGGCGGCGGGTGGTGATGACTAGCTGCCTTCCTTCTAGTCTTCCACTGCTAAATTATGGACGGCTAGCGAAGATAGCCCTCGTATAGTTCTGTGCGAAATTCAAACCACACCTATCCTTCGTTTTTTCGGCGAAATTTATCTAAAGTTCATAGCACCACCAATGTTTCCGGTTCCATAACATTATACAGTTGAATCAGGATTAAATGAAGGCACCAGTGAGCTCAATATAGTATAGCCTAGAGAGGTCTCTGTCGTTCACTGTCCGTGCCAGTCGAGTTCCTTTTTTTTTTTGTCGGAGATACAAGTGCTGGAAGAACGTCACCGCAACTGTTGTGTATTTGGATGCTCAAACGTTTTTGAAAAACAAAAGAGCGATACGTCGGTCTATTTTCATGCGTATTTAAATGTTCATAACTTTGTGTTTAATTTTAATTATTTTAAAATTTAAATTAATCCTAAACTATGTATCTATCAGTAAGTTACCTGTAGCTTTATTAAGTATTGTAGAATTATTTATATTGGAAAAAAAAAATAGTGCACTGTTGACATGTTAATTTTCAACACATTTGTAATCATAAGTCGTCGGCCCGGCATGACCAGGTGGTTAGGGCGCTCGACTCGCAATCTGTGGGTCGCGGGTTCGAATCCCCGTCCCGCCAAACATACTCGCCCTTTCAGCCGTGGGGCGTTATAATGTGACGATCAATCCCACTATTCGTTGGTAAAAGAGTAGCCCAAGAGTTGGCGGTGGGTGGTGATGACTAGCTGCCTCCCCACTAGTCTTACGCTGCTAAATTATGGACGGCTAGCGTAGATAGGCCTCGTGTAGCTTTGCGCGAAATTGAAAACAAACAAACAATCGATCTCGCCATTCACATGTTCCACGAACCTTGTTTTATTTTCTGAAGTCATAGGCCAGGAATCCCCAGAAAGCTAGAGGCTTCACTTGGGGGATTGAAATAAAGAAGATACGAAGATACTTTCAGAGACGAAAATACAACTGTGGTTTTAAGAAAATAGTATAGAAATGCGTGTCTTATCACAAGGTAAAATAAGAAAATTTAAGATTATTATAATTATTATTTTTTTGGTATTTTTGTCGACCAACGGGTGTTCTAACTGGTCAGGGCCGACTAAACGACGTGATTTAAGACCGTGATATGTATATATAGCTCAATGGGCGGAACATAATCACCGGATTATCCGGGTTAGCTTTATTATTAGTCTAACCTTTATTACCTAATGTTCTTGTGTGGCTAGTCACCCCAAAAAGGGGGGACGGGCTTATTAGTTTTGTTGGATTTCGCGCAAAGCTATATGAGAGATATCTAGCCATTTCTAATTTCCAAGACTTAGGGGAAGCACCTAGTTAACACCAACCATCGTCAACTTCTGGGCTACCCTTATTGTTTATTTGTAATTATGCACAAAGCTACACAATGGACTATCTGTGCTCTGCCCACCACGGGTATCGAAACCCGGTTTCTAGCGTTGTAAGTCCGCAGACATACCGCTGTGCTACTGGGGGGGGGGGCTCTGGGTTACTCTTGTTAGATCAGATAGTTGGGTTTGACCGTCACTCTTATAATGCACACACAACCCAAAATTGCGGAGAACTATTGATTTATGTTTTTGTGTTTACAGTACTCGAATAACGAAAAAACTTCAGTTTCTACAGTCCTGCACTCTAACCACTATTAATTTTTTTTAAATGAATCTTTTAGTATAATATTTTCTTATGCACAGATAAAAACTTCAGTTTCTACAGTCCTGCACTCTAACCACATATTAATTTTTTTTAAATGAATCTTTTAGTATAATATTTTCTTATGCACAGATAAACTTCAGTTTCTACAGTCCTGCACTCTAACCACATATTAATTTTTTTTAAATGAATCTTTTAGTATAATATTTTCTTATGCACAGATAAAAACTTCAGTTTCTACAGTCCTGCACTCTAACCACATATTAATTTTTTTTAAATGAATCTTTTAGTATAATATTTTCTTATGCACAGATAAACTT
>NW_013670255.1:31095-34742 GCF_000517525.1 Limulus polyphemus
AACCTGGGGAAATACATCTAGTATAATACTTTCTTTTTTTTCATTTGCATTATAATGATCATGTAACTTGTTTTATTTTATTCATAGACTGTATATATTTAAATGCACATTCATAACATTAATGAATCTATCGCTAACTATAAAGGAGGAATATGTTTTTGCAAAATACGACATCACTATTATTATATAATAATGAGTTTTCAAACTGGTAACATTTACTAAATTTTAAATTTCTAATGTTAGGCTTCAGTTTTGTTGTTGGAAATTGCAGTAACCGTTAGAGTATATAACTGTGTTCATTGAACCAAAACACAAGCATCCAATTACAGAAAAAGTTAGTGTTAAACAAAACAAAAAAGTTGTTTGTTTTGATAACTCAGAAACAGTATATCTCATGACATGAGAAATACATAATAAAAATTATCTTCTTTATTAAATATACTTACAAGATCTAGTTATATATGTAATACACAAAACTAATCATATTCAACTGTACCACATTTTAGTACGAGTAGTTAACAAGATCAGAACATTTCGAAAAACAAAGAAAGGAATTTTTTAGTGTTTTGTGTCCAGTGAAATAGTAATTATCTTTACATTTAAACTAGCATTTTTCTGTTTGTTTTGATAACTCAGAAACAGTATATCTAATGACATGAAAATATATTATACAAAATTATCTTCCTTATTAAATATATTTGTAGGACCTAGTTGATATTTACAATAATAGATGGCGTTAATGAGAATTAACATAGCAATTCACCAAAACTAAGAATTTTGCGGTATTCAAATTCTTTATTATAAACGACTCAAATTTATTTTCTGTCTGGATTTATTGTATTAATTTTTTTAATGTTTGACTCAATAATACAAATTAGGGACAGCAAACTCTTTTATTTTAAATGATCTTAAATAACTTGATTAAACGTTAGGTTTTAAAGAAGCTTAAATGCCCCTCAACAAAAATTACATATTTAGGGTAACATATATATATATATATATCTTAATCATAAAGTAAAAATCAACTTCTATTTGTATTTTCATATTTCTTCTGCCAAGTAAATTAAATCTATTAATAAATTCCAATCTCTTAGCAGAAAGCCAAAAGGCTAAGCCTTCGAATTTTTAACGCAATTTTGATTATCTTCGGATTCGATTATCTATATACTCTTTTAGTATATACCCGAAAAATTAAATTTGATACTAAAAAATAATCATAATTAAGTATATCAGATTTTATTGTGAGTGGTTAACTATATTACAAAATGTCCAAAAAACAAGCAAAGAAATTTCTTAGTGAAGTACAGTGTTTTGTGTCCAGTGAAATTTTAATTATCTTTAAATTTGAATTAGCCTTTTTTCTATTAGGCAAGTTTTTAGTTAGGTTATAGCA
Source organism: Limulus polyphemus (assembly GCF_000517525.1). Lineage (NCBI taxonomy): Eukaryota > Metazoa > Arthropoda > Merostomata > Xiphosura > Limulidae > Limulus > Limulus polyphemus. The sequence continues at coordinate 32,489 of NW_013670255.1, forward strand.
TATTAGGAGAGTTACTGTATCAAGGAAAATCGAAAGGTTTAATAAATTGCTGTTGATTTCTTGAAAACTTCGCCAAAAATTCAAATCTCTATACATAATTTCTCAGAGATTAAGTTGATTATGATGTGATGAATAAGTTATTTTGCTAGAGAAAGTTTTCTAATAAAATCGTTTATCACGCGCAGGTAAGCCCAGTTTATATAAAATAAATAAATAAATAAATTATATAAAACAAATAACAGTAACAAAAATTAATCATACTAATTTTGTATATGCCTCATGCATGACAAAAGGGTTATCTAACCCACTGGGAGAGAAAAAATAAAACTATCTCAGAAAATTCCCAAGAGCAAAATTTGGATATTTCTTTTAGTAAAGTTTTAATACCTTAAATTTTGTCTTTCTTTTTTGTCAATCTAAATTAATTCGTTTATGAAGATAAAAAAAAATCCAGTTTCGATATGATAAACACAGTACTGATTGAGGCTTTGGTTACGTCATCAAATTGCATGAACAACTACTGCTATGGTGTGAAATAGATAAAGTTAGTGAGGTGTAATTTAATTTTTACCAGTGTTGTTGTATGAGTCATTTAGAAGTAATAATTATGTGAAGGATTTATAACACAATATAATTTATTTATTTTAACTGCAAGTTACTATGATTAACTTTTATTTGAATTAGCTTTATTGATTATTCAGAAGAACTGGTGAGCCAATAAGCTCGTCCATTGTTTCCTGAGCGGGTCAAGCAACCATAGCGTTAACAGTAGAAGACTACATTAGTAATTATAAGGTTTATTAGTGAAAGTAAAGAAGAATGTATAGCAACATGTCAATCATATCTGCCATACCAGTGCCTACGAGGCCTAGCTGAAAGAATCCTCTGATAACTCCATCCCTGGTGGTACTCTTGTAGTGGTCTCTAAAGGAATCTTGGGCTCATTAACAGGTTGATTTACTTCTGGTAAAGTTTTCAGTGAAGCTAATCATTTGGCTACTGTCCTGCTGACGTGTTTATAAAAATAATCACGATGAATGACTTTTGGCTTTAACAACTCACCTTTATGGATTCTGCTAAATTGCACTTTATTTTGGATGTTTACATTATCTTGTTCTTCTATCTTTGTTGTCACTGGAATTCAATCCTTTGATGATGTAATTGCAGTGTAGTGCACAAGAATTTCCTGGTCATAGATTGTGAAACTATTTGAAGCTAGTTTAACGTCACGTCAACGTTTCTGTATGAAGTCTATTCCCAGTATGCACTCCTCCTCAATGCCAATTACTCATAAATATCATGTTGTGACCTTCAATTTTCCTCTTGCTGGAATTTTATCATCACTTATTATTCGCATCAATCCATCTTATGTCTCCATCTATGGAGGCGATTTACCACATTTCATTACCAAATAGGGTCGAACAATGGTAACTGTAGAATCAGTGTCGATCAACATCTTTCAAGGCTTTACAACAATGAATCCGTTAACTCTTGAACTAATTTCCTTGAATAATGAACTTCTCATCTGAGGTGGGGAAGAGGGAGTATTTTTATCTGAGCTTTGCCCTTTAAGTCCAGCTAATTCCTGGTTTGTGACGTCTAAGAGCTAACTAGTCCCTTATGCATCTTTATTGTCTTTCCTTCGGCCTGTTTAGAACTATGGAACTTATCCGCAGGTTAATGTTGCATTGGTTTATTATCATCTGCTCATTCATCACAGTATCAACTGTAATGTCCATGTTTTCGACATTTGTACTAGTTCGCTGTTTATTTTCTCTTTTGGTTCAGGTTTTATATCCTACATCCTTTTGTCTTCAATTCCTGATAATATTAGGTCGTCAAGAAATTAATGTCGCTTATTTTCAGATGAAAAAACTCGAACAACTTATATATCAAAACAAAGCATTTATTAAATGAAATAGTCTCCATTCTTATCGATGATGCTTTTCCATCTTATAATCAGGTTGTTATTGCCCTGATTAAAGAAATCACTTGGCTTTGAAGCAAAAAACATGCCGATGTCCTCTTTAACACCTTCCATATTTGCATACGTTTCCCCACTAAGATGGTGTTGTAGCGAACGAAAAAGATAGTAATCTGATGGTGCCATATCTGAAGAATATGGTGGGTGGGGGAAAACTTCCCAAGCCAACTCCATGATCTTGTGTTGCGTCAAACGTGCCACATGTGGACGTGCATTGTTGTAGAGAAGAACACCTTTTCGACTGACGAGTGAAGGGCGTTTCGAATGAAG
>NW_013670255.1:35742-40926 GCF_000517525.1 Limulus polyphemus
GTGTTGCCTTGGGATAGACTCAACAAGTGTCTTCAGAGCATCAATATCAATTTCAACATGTCGGCCCCTACCATCACAGTTTTTAAGGCTAAAGTCCCCTGAACGAAATTTGCTGAACCATCGTTGACACTTATGCATTTTCAAAACATTTCCATAAACTTCTTTGATATTCTTTGTGGTTACAGAGGTGTTGTTTCCCTTCTTGTATTCAAACAGCATTACATGCCGAATGTGTGTCTCGTCGTGTGCCATCACTACAAACGATTAGAGTATAATAAACTTTACACATTATATAAGCTACACTAACGTGACATTTAGGCGGTAAGTGATGTACTTTTTTTTTGAGGGGGGGGTAATGAAAATGTTCAAAAACGCGATATTAATTTATTGACGACCTCATATGTTCCTTTAATAAGTTGCAATTAAAGCAATTACCGTTCTGTGGTTTACTTCTTCCATTCAAAGTAACCAGTTGTCTGATTTCTTTGAGTTATTCTAAATTTTGATCAGAATGAGTAATTACTTTCTTTGTCTCTCTCACCATTTTCTGTATTTTTCTTCTGGAGATTTTAATTTTCTGTAACTTTCTTCATGGTTTTTTTTTCTTTAATTTTTTTATGATGAACCAATAATACCTGGATGCTTTTATTTGTTTATCTGCAGCTTCAATTTATCCAACTTAAATATTGAATTGAACAGATTCCTTTAGATATATATATCTGCTCTGGTTTAATATAATTCACACATCCTTCATCCACGATGCTATATATGAATTGTTTGTTTGCCAACGAATCCTTCATTACAATTGGAGTATCTGAGTAAGATAATTTCGTAGGCTTTTCCATATACTCAACAGATTTGAGTAAAGTCTCTCCATTTCCTCTTTGTTGTGCTCATAAACCTATTTTTAGAAACTTCCTTTTCATGCTACACTCCAAATGTATTTATTAAGCCAGCCACTAATGCCTGGTGGTTATTACGGTTCTCGATTGAAAAATTGCTAAATTTTCTTAAAGCTGTTCCTTTTAAATGTCCAACAAGATGAACAGCTTGTTGTTCACTATTCTATCCATTTACTTTGAAACATATTCCAAACTGTTCATGATATGCCTTCCATTGTATCTTCTATTATAATCTGTCGTTTTCTCGATTGAGTGATTTTGTAGTAACAGGTGTAGTACCAAATGGCTTCTCCTTTTCTATATTGTATATTTTGAAGTTGTAATTCTTATGTAGACGCAGAGACGTGTGAGGATACTTGCATTTACCAATTCAGTTTGTTGAAGTTTTATCCTGGTATTGATCTCCTTCTGTGTATTTCTTTGATTTTGGTCTCATAATCCTTTTGTACGTGCCTCCCAGTGACTCAGTGATAAGTCTGAGGGCTTATAGCACTAAAATTCACGTTTTGATGCTCGCGGTAGACAAAGCACATTTAGCCCATTATGTAGCTTTGTGCTTATTAACAAAGAAACAAAAAACAATCCATTTGTAATTCACTGTTGTTCTTTTGCGCTTCTCCGATTTTGTTGTTATAATTTCCTTTACTTCGTTGATGTATTTTTGTTTTTTTACTGCTCTGATGTTCCTTCATAAATTTTCTATGGCTTCTACGTCATTGTCCCCAATTAAACTGATCTTTGTTCGAAATTTTACGTAAATCTTACGTCACATTCTTGTAATTTCTTAGCATTCCATCTTCTTCTTCTCGATTTGTTTTCCAGTGGATAAAATTAGTGACTTTACGGACTTACAATGATAAAATCTGGGGTTTGCTTCTCCATAGTGAACAGATCGTACATAGCCCATTGTGCAGTTTTGTGCTTTAGAAAAAAAATAACTACAACTCCTCAATCTTCTTTTAACTTTCTTTGTCTCTCATCCCATTTTTTGTCTTTTTCTTCTGAATATTTTAATTTCCAGTAATTTTCTTCCTGTTTTTCCTTTAATTTCTTGTATCTAAGTGCTTGATCATATTTCCACTGTTTCACCAAATTATTCCATTCCTGACACGTGTGTTCTCTTGGATTATTAAAAAAAAGTACTGTCAACTAGCGAAAAGTTTTATTTCATGAGCTGAAAATAACTTATACTTTACACAGTTTCACGAAACAACGATGGGTCTAACTTTACAAATAACTCTAAAAAGCAACTTACTTACTAACCTCTATAATATCTCTACTACTATGTTAAAACAAACTCAAAATTTCCGAAATAAACTCAATTGATCAGGGAACAGACAATATGACTAACCCACCAATTAATTTTTTTACAAAATTGTACATGAAGGCTGAAGTAAGAGGGCCGAAAGCTCGTAATTAAAAGAGAAATAATTACCGTAGAGAGTAGCTCGTCTATATTTTTTGTACCCTGTTTTAACTTAGGCCTAGCATAACGTGATGGTTAGAGCACTCGACTTGCAATCTGAGGGTAGCGGGTTCGAATCCTCTCCCTGAAAATCCTTACCCCTTCAACCACGAGAGCGTTATAAGTGAAGATCAATCCCACTATTCATTGGTAAAGAGTAGACTAAGAGTCGCGATGAGTTGTGTTGACTAGCTGCCTTTCCAAAGGACAACTATCTTTGCGCGAAATTCTAAACAAACAAACTACGCTCTGGTATCAGAGATACACCATGGAGGAGACGAAAACTCTAGCCGTTACTGTCACGCAGTGCTACAACTGTCAACATCACAGACACGGATCTCCACCACGGTGTGTTAGCTGAGGGGACGATCACCAAACGACACAATGTAACAAGGATAACGACACACCACGATGCTGCACTGCAACGATACACACACGGCAAACTACAAAGAATGCCCCAAATATAAACAAATTAATAATATTAAAAACAACACACATCAGAAACAAATAACAATAAACAAAATACTACAGACAATCCAAAGCCAACCCTTACAGAATTCAGAAAATACCCAAACAAAAAATATAAAAACATACGCAACAGCTGTAAAAGTTAACACCACAAATGTGAGTTCAACAACAACAAGTGACGAAGACAACAACACCGAATCACAAAACATGGAGGAAGAGGAGGAAGCATTAAACCTGACCCTTCCAGATCCCCAAAAGGGTCTAGATCCCGAGTGCTGGCGTTTTTCACCGCCCAAATAGTTCCTTAAATGTTCAAGAAAATGCTTATCATTAATTTAAGAGTTGATTAGGTGACGTTAAAAAACATAAAAACTCTAGCCATAAACAGAAATAAAAAACGTTAAAACCATAAAAACCCTAGCCATAAACAATAATTAAAAATGTTAAAAACCATAAAAACTCTAGCCATAAACAATAATAAAAAATTAAAAACATAAAAACTCTAACCATAAACAATAATAAAAAATGTTAAAAAACATAAAAACTCTAGCCATAAACAGTAATAAAAAACGTTAAAAACATAAAAACTCTATCCATAAACAGTAATAAAAAACATAAAAACTCTAGCCATAAACAATAATAAAAAACGTCTAAGTTACAAAAAAAATAAAAATAAATAAAAAGCACCTACAGTGCTGAAAATCGAATAGTATAACTCTACATTTTGTAAGTCAACAAGATCAACTAGTAACATGAATAAGTATTGGATTGGCTTAGAGAAGACAAATAGATTCCATACGTGATACTTTGGACGCTTTGAGTAATGTTCCAGGTCAATCCACTTTTATCAGTGATTCTTCTCCATCACAGAACTCGCATTTCGGGTTTCACCCATCAAATCATCGATTAAGCAATCAGATTCTATTCCAGAGTCTGCTTTAAAGCAGCCCGAAATTTCTAAGGGGGTTATATATTATCTCTGGCAATCATCTAGATCGAAACGCAGTAAAATCCCTACACAGAGAGTGCTCTGAGAAAGAAAAGAAAAGAGAGAAAGAAAAAAGACAAATCGAATTCCTTAGCAGACGAAACAAAGGAATAATAAATACACTAATCTAAAATACCAGATACTTCAACAATTTATTATTCGATACCCGAATAATTATAATTACAAAATGTTTTAATTTGCAACTTAGCATTGATGATGTAGTTGAAAAAAGAAACTTTTGACGAATGTGTTTTACCCCTAATGTGATTTTTAACTTTAATAACTCTTGTGAATATGTGGATTTTGAATATTTATCAAATGACGTTGTTAAACAACTTTCCACATTTTAATTATGTAAGCACATACCGTGCCTTGATGCGACAGAAATGAATTTGAAATTTTGAATTTTGTGCTTATGACAAAGTTAATAAGGACTATCCGCCGCCCTTTCAGAAACGAAACAGAAATACGTTTGTTTAAAGAGTGATACTTTTAATTGTGAGTTTAGAGACCTTGTAAATAGTGGTAAAATGACGTGATATCAACATATATGTCCCCCAGTGGTACAGTGGCATGTCTGCGGACTTACAACGCTAGAATCTTGGTTTCGATACTCGTAGTGGGCAGAGCACAGATAGCCCATTGTGTTGCTTTGTGCTTAACTTCAAACAAAATCAATATTTATGGTTAGCAGCGCTTTTGTGTGTAAAAAATCCAAATAAAATTATAGTAAAAAATTCGGTGGCTGTGGTGTTTATATAACTTCAATAAATTTAATTTTTTATAAAGTAGAAAAAACCCGATAATATTTAAACTTCTGTGGGGTAACTAATTGTATGTTAATTACTTAGAAAATTCAGTTTTTCAAATTTAAATCAGTTTCGATTAGAAATGTTCAGGAAAGGCTGGATTATAATACAAGATAATTTTAATTATTTTGGAAATCTAATTTCAATAAATAAACTTTTTGTTTTTTTCCTTTTATATATATATACGTTATGTAGTAAGAAGTCTTTGAATTAGTCGTTTCTAGACATTTGTTTCCGTATGGTATTTTTCTTTTCATAAATATTTATATTCAGTTATTAATATCTAGCGCCGAAACAAAAATTCAGCATTTTAAATATTTAACTAAATATTCATTTGCTGTTTGTAGAGTCAGACTTTAGGTGCAAAAAAAATGTATATTATTTATTTATCAATAGTTTATTAGACGTTGAAAAGACGTTAGATTAACTATATCTTATTTTGCATTAAAGTGAATGAGAAAGTTCAAATAATCACAAAATTGTACTCAGTTCTTTTTCTGAACACAATAACAATCTGTTTGTTTTTGAATTTTGCGCAAAGCTACTCGAGGG